>NC_068421.1:50350963-50420963 GCF_023373465.1 Oncorhynchus keta | reverse complement strand
ATGGTTTTTCGTGTATATTTTAATCATGTAGTAGACTTTCATGCAGAGCAACTTCTAATTCGGCCAGTCGTCTCTCACGTTAATTGACCAATCGGTCTGAGCATCTGCACACCTGGTGTCCAATCATTAGCGTGAAATGTTTTTGAACATTGCAGATAGAAATCTGTTGTATTAGAATGGTCCCACCTTTCCATTAGGCTTGATAGAGTATTGTGTTTGATTTAATCCAATGCATATCTATCTGCACAGCGTAGCCACTGGGCTAAACCAGTAGCTTATGAAAAGGCATGACTTAAAACTAGCTGACACTCAACCCCATTAGGTTCAGATTTGTCAGGTTAACGCAACAGATTCATTGTGGTTCGAGGTAAATCGGATGAGAAAAATCTAACAGGCTCAGTGTGGATATCAGGGTGTTGATTCAAGTGAAGTTTATTCCAATCCAGGACCTTACCCAATAACCTGTTGGTGACATTTGTTGTATGACCCCCCCCCCCAGTCATCGTCTTACTCCAAGCAGCTGAAGATGAGGATGGAGGTGAAAAAGAGTCGCCGGCACCCCCTCAGCAAGCCCCCCATGCGATCCCCACTCTCCATCGTCAAGCAGGAGACATCTAGTGACGAAGGTGGGTTCTGCGTGACCACGCCGTAGCACGGTCTTTATACTCCGTACAGTATCAATATAATACTGTGGCTTTGTCATGATAGCCTGTTCCCAGGTCTGTATGTGCTGTATACAGCCAACTGCTAGGGTTGTTATTATTTGACAAGATGATGCTAAAAACATGTAAATGGTAGAAGAAAAACGAAACAAAGTTTCGGGATAATGTATTCTGTACTGTTTCGGCCCTGCTACACTACAGCCAGCAGGCGTCCGGCATTGCCATCAGCAATTGAGGGAATGCTTCCTTTGAAATCAATCATGGTTGCTGTATTGTCCGTGTTGCGTCACGTCCAAGCTCAGGAGGTTCAATTATTGATGGCTGACACGAGCGTTTCAGCCTATCTCGTGAATTGAAATAATAAAGAATAAATAAAGGAATAAAGTAGATTTTTGGTCGGTTTCTGGAGGAGACAGAACGTCACATTGACACAACGCTGATGACGACACAGCGTGACATAGTGTAGTGTAGCGTAGCTGAAGTCTAAGACTCCTGTCTTTCCCTTCTTCCCCCACGACCTCTCTCCCCTATTCTTTTCTTTCATGACTGACATATATTGATCCCGGGATCATGACTCCGAATTAACTGCTTTCAAAGTGACTTTGAGCTGCCTGGCGATAGACGGGGAGAGAGGCAGAGGGAGAGAGGCAGAGGGAGAGAGGCAGAGGGAGAGAGGCAGAGGGAGAGAGGCAGAGGGGAGAGAGAGGGGGAGAGGGAGAGAGAGGCAGAGGGAGAGAGAGGCAGAGGGAGAGAGAGGCAGAGGGAGAGAGAGGCAGAGGCAGAGAGAGAGGCAGAGGGAGAGAGAGAGGCAGAGGGAGAGAGAGAGGCAGAGGGAGAGAGAGAGGCAGAGGCGGAGAGAGAGGCAGAGGCGAAGGGTTTGTATTCTCCTCTCTGGTCAGGTCTAAACACAGTATTGCGGATTGTTTTGGGCCTTGTGTTACATGCATTGCAGGCCGGACAGAGCATACATGCGTGCTTGTTCTGTGTTCATCCAGACCCACTGATCTGACTTGTCTTTTTTCTCCTTTCTCCCTAAGCAGAACTTTTCTCCCCCTGGCCACTGGATGGCGACGTGAAGAAAGCAGGCCACTTGTGGCAGAACCGCACGCCCAACTTCCTGGCCGAGAAGGGTTTCAACGCGGCCGTGGCCACCCTGGAACCCTACTGTGCCGTATGCACTCTGTTCTGTCCGTACACACAGGTAGGGCACACAACATAGACTAAAATAGAACAATGTATATGCTGTCATGGATCGCAACGGCACAAACACTGTCAACATCGCAATCAGGCAACAGCTGTCTTTGACAACTACGGGCTATGTCAAAGAAAGTCAACCGTTTGCTCTGTCGTTTTGATTGCAAGTTTAGGAAAGAAACATTTGTTGACGCACGCCCCAAAAAGATATGTAGGGTTGCATACTAACGGAGGTGAACTGTGTACAAGGAAAGGAGGCTGCACACTTTAAATATGCTCCCAGGAATTTAATGGGTACACCTAATCAATCTTTTGGCACGGAGTGCCTTCTTCAGGGTTGCAAACAGAGCGAAAATGATGGTGCCTTCATGTGGAAACCTTTAAGAAATAATAATCATTTGCACAATGAACCTTTGGGCACCATGATGTTCAAATAAATATATTATGTTTATTATAATATTTTTGCATTTAAGGTTCCATTTTGGTTTTATTACTCTTTTTCAACAGTGTACGGGGTCTCCATCTCTTTCAAGGTCTGAACTCCACCCGGTAAACCCAACTATATTCTATAACGTCCTTCCCTGTTTCATTCAACTCCAGAAGGACTCCTCCTACCCGACCGACAGTCCCGGTGCCCCCAACCACCACAGCGTATCCCGCTGCGGCAGCCGTACCCATCCGCTGGTCCCCGAGATGTGTTTCAGCGCCGGGGCAGGCAACACCGAGCCGCCGCCCTCCAACTCTCACACGGGTGACGACGGCACCAGCCCGCTGCTCTCCTGCTCCTCCTGCAGCCTGCAGGTCCACTCCAGTGAGTAGACAGACGGATTGACCGTGGCGGACAGACAGACAGACAGACAGACAGACAGACAGACAGACAGACAGACAGACAGACAGACAGACAGGAGGACAGGTGTCAGACAGGCGCAGACAAACTCACACAGTGTTTCTATCGATCCAGTCAACATGTGGCAGTCAAAATCAAGTTTTTTTTCTCTAACGTTCAATACCAACCAGATAAAACACCAAGTTTACAAAAGTCCATTACTAGCCAGACAAAACGCTTAATACATTTAAAACTTCAGTACCAATCGGCCAAACTCTCACCAAGCCCACGCCAACAAAGCTGGTGTATATTCTGGTAAGTCCATGCCAGTCGGTCCGTACCAACCAGTCAAAACCAGTCATTTAATACCATTACCAACCTGGTCCGTACCAGGCAACCAGCCAGTCGATACCAGTCATTCAACTCCCCCGCCATGTTTACTTTAGACTGTAATTACTGTGTCTGTTCTCCCAAGTCTTGTATTTATTCAGCCAACTAATGGTCCGTAATATTGCACGCCGTATTAATTTAAATTCCCATTACATATTTGCTCCCCCTCGGGCCCGAAGCAAGGATTTTTTTCTCTCCGCGAGGATCAAAATGCCAATCAAATTGTTCTAGTTAATTTACTGCAACTCAGCCTGAACTGACTGGGATTGCTGTGCCAGTGTGCCCCCCCTAAAACTGTCCCCCTGCAGAAAAAGAGGTAAATAAAATAGTTTGGTGTCATTTTTTTACTCGGCCAGTCTAAGCTGCGTAGCCAATTAAGCTTGCCTCTGTATGGTAAGGTGGCAGGGAGCGGTTAGCGTGCAACACATGGGGAGCGGTTAGCCTGCGCACACGCAATGTTAGCCAGGTGACCCTACTCTGATTAGAGGACTTGGGAGAGGAGAAAAATATCAAGCTCTCCTCTCCGGCCTGCCCCCCGTAGTCGTAGTACTATCAAAGATGGTGAATAAATGAAGATAGTTGAGTCAGGCCTTAGCATTGGACTTTTTTCAGTTCATGGCCACTTAAGGGGGTGGCTCTCCCATAGACACCAATGCGATAGCAGCTGGGTCTGGTCTACTTAGTGCAATTGAACCAGAAAGAACCAGAAAAAAACTGTGACTGGTATGTCTCGCTTTTTCTTCCATCTCTGGTACTATTTTTCTTCCTTGAGCCAGATGGCAGCTCTCAAAGTAGCCACCCTTTTGCCTTGATGACAGCTTTGCGCACTCTTGGCATTCTCTCAACCAGCTACAACTGGAATGCTTTTTCAACAGTCTTGAAGGAGTTTCCACATATGCTGAGCACTTGTTTCCTTCACCCTGAGGCCAGGTCATCTGATGAAGCATTCCATCATTTTCGTTCTTTGGCAAATAGCCATTACACCGGCTGGAGGTGTGTTGGGTCATTGTCCTGTTGAAAAACAAATGATTGTCTCACTAAGCGCAAACCAGATGGGATGGCGTATCGCTGCAGAATGCATGCCATGATGCATGATGTGATAAGTTTGTTCACCAACGACAACAAGGCATGTTAAATGAATGGTGGTCTGGTAGTCAGACCTAACTTGATGACTGGAGATCTGCAATGAGCTCATATAGGCCGAGTTCAGGTGGTTCATATTCCAAATGGCCTACAGGAAGCTGGACTACTACATTGAATTATTCCCAACATTTTCTCCCCAAACAAAGTTATTAAGAAGCCAGTTTACATTTTCGCTAGCCTATCCACATAAAGACACCTATTAATTACAATTATCATTAGACCTAAAGTTAACCCGAGACCTGTTTTAGTGTCATTGAGAACCGCCTCAATTTCATTCAGGGTCAAGCACAAGCCTTCTGTGTTGGCTACATTGTTTAATATAAACAAAGTGGCGCAGCGGTCTAAGGCACTGCATCTCAGTGCTAGAGGCGTCACTACAGACCCTGGTTCGAGGCTTTTTGGCACAGCCTCGTCCGCGTTTGGGTTTTAGCCGGGGTAGGCAGTCATTGTCAATAAGAATTTGTTCTTAACTGACTTGCCGAGTTAAATAAAACATTTATATAAACATTTTATTCAACCTTTATTTAACTAGGCAAGTCAGTTAAGAACAAATTCTTATTTATATATAATTTTAAAACTCTAGGTTTCAGGAAAAGGCAGTTACAGGTTTTCCTGAGGGGAAGTTGACTGACACCCTCCGGACCTCCCCCCTACCCAATTTTAGGCCTACATCAGCACCACCTTGTCAGAAAATCCCAGGGAGAGCCCTGATTTGTACATTTGAACCACAGGAGGTTGGTGGCACCTTAATTGGTAAGACGGGCTCTTGACAATAGATATAGTGGAATGGTATCAAATACATCTAACGTGGTTGATACTATTGCATCTTCCCCATTCCAGCCATTATTATGATCCGTCCTCCCCTCAGCAGCCTCCTGTGATTTTAAACATGATTTCTAGTTAGCGACTGAAGAGCAGCCAATTACCAAGTACCCATACTAGTCTATGACCCCCCATTTCTACAGAGGCAGTCTTCAACATCGTTATAAGGTACTGTGCTGATTCTCCACCCACTGAAAAATCTAATCTTCTTATTTGACATGTTGAACATGGGCAACTGTCTTTGTTGGCTTACTGCCATCTAATTACTCCAAATTGGATTATTCCCCAGCTTTGGTTAGAATGAGATCGTAATTACAGTACGTTCTTACCACACGCACGCACCTCCCCAGCAGCTGTCTGTCCGGATCTGGCCGGCCCTACGCCGGGGCTGCGTTCGGCCCTCGCCAGCTGCTGAGGTCAGGAACGGACATCCTGTAGAGGCCAACTCACCCAGGCCTTCAACACCAAAATCAAATCAAAGTGGATTTGTCACGTGCGCCGAACACAACAGGTGTAGTCGACCCTACAGTGTAATGCTTACTTACAGGCTCTAACCAATAGTGCAAAAAAGGTGTTAGGTGAACAATAGGTGAGTAAAGAAATAAAAACAACAGTGAAAAGACAGGCTATATACAGTAGCGAGGCTATAAAAGTAGCAGACACCAGGTAGTCTGGCTGGTCGAGGTAGTATGTACCACACACACACACACACTTTTATATCCTAGGTCCATCGAGCACCTATAGAGGAGGCAAGTAAGACAGGGCCTTGACTGGGTTAAAGCAGCCATCGGCGGGCCTATAGCACAACAATGAGCCGGCTTCGGGTCTCAAATCAAATCACGTTTATTTGTCACGTGCGCCGAATACAACAGGTGTTGTATTACAGTGAAATGCTGACTTACAGGCTCTAACCAATGGTGCGGGGGAAAAAAGGTGTGTGTGTGTGTGTGTGTGTGTGTGTGTGTGTGTGTGTGTGTGTGTGTGTGTGTGTGTGTGTGTGTGTGTGTGTGTGTGTGTGTGTGTGTGTGTGTGTGTGTGTGTGTGTAAGGGAAAAAACAACAGTAAAAAGACATTTGGAAAAAAGAGGAGCAAGGCTTTATACAGACACCTGTCAGTCAGGCTTATTGAGGTAGTATGTACATGTAGGTATCGTTAAAGTGACTATGCATATATGATGACCAGAGAGTAGCAGAAGTGTAAAAAGAGGGGTTGGCGGGTGGTGGGACACAATGCAGATAACCCGGTTAGCCAATGTGCGGGAGCACTGGTTGGTCGGGCCAATTGAGGTAGTATGTGTAGTATAGTTAAAGTGACTATGCATATAAGAAAAACAGAGAGTAGCAGCAGCGTAAAAGAGTGGTTGGGGTTGGGGGGGCGCACAATGCAAATAGTCCGGGTAACCATTTGGTTAACTGTTCAGGAGTCGTATGGCTTGGGGGTAAAAACTGTTGAGAAGCCTTTTTGTCCTAGACTTGGCACTCCGGTACCGCTTACCATGCGGTAGTAGAGAGAACAGTCTGTGGCTGGGGTTTTTGACAATTTTTAAGGCCTTCCTCTGACACCGCCTGGTGTAGAGGTCCTGGATGGCAGGCAGCTTTGCCCCAGTGATGTACTGGGCCATACACACTACCCTCTGAAGTGCCTTGTGGTCGGAGGCCGAGCAACTACCGTACCAGGCAGTGATGCAACCAGTGCTCTCGATGTTGCAGCTGTAGAACCTTTTGAGGATCTCAGGACCCATGCCAAATCTTTTTAGTTTCCTGAGGAGGAATAGACTTTGTCGTGCCCTCTTCACGACTGTCTTGGTGTGTTTGGACCAATCTAGTTTGTTGTTGATGTGGACACCAAGGAATTTGAAGCTCTCAACCTGCTCCACTACAGCCCCGTCGATGAGAATGGGGGCGTGCTCAGTGCTCCTTTTCCTGTAGTCCACAATCATCTCCTTGGTGAGGGATAGGTTGTTATTCTGGCACCACCCGGCCAGGTCTCTGACCTCCTCCCTATAGGCTGTCTCGTCGTTGTCGGTGATCAGGAACTGTTGTGTCATCAGCAAACTTAGGGATGGTGTTGGAGTCGTGCCTGGCCATGCAGTCGTGGGTGAACAGGTAGTACAGGAGGGGACTGAGCACACACCCCCGGGGATCTCCAGTGTTGAGGATCAGCGTGGCAGATGTGTTGCTACCTACCCTCACCACCTGGGGGTGGCCTGTCAGGAAGTCCAGGATCCAGTTGCAGAGGGAGGTGTTTAGTCCCAGGATCCTTAGCTTGGTGATGAGCTTTGAGGGTACTATGGCGTTGAAAGCTGAGCTGTAGTCAATGAACAGCATTCTCACATAGGTGTTCCTTTTGTCCAGGTGGGAAAGGGCAGTGTGGAGTGCAATAGAGATTGCATCATCTGTGGATCTGTTTGGGCGGTATGCTAATTAGAGTGGGTCTAGGGTTTCTAGGATAATGGTGTTGATGTGAGCCATTACCAGCCTTTCAAAGCACTTCAAGGCTACGGACGTGAGTGCTACGTGTAGTCATTTAGGCATATTGACTTTGTGTTCTTGGGCACAGTGACTATGGAGGTCTGCTTGAAGCATGTTGGTATTACAGACTCAATCATTGACATGTTGAAAATGCCAGTGAAGACACCTGCCAGTTGGTCAGCACATGCCCGGTGCACACGTCCTGGTAATCCATCTGGCCCCACAGCCTTGTGTATGTTGACCTGTTTATAGGTCTTACTCACATCGACTTCGGAGAGCGTGATCACACAGTCGTCTGGAACAGCTGATGCTCTCATGCATGCCTCAGTGTTGCTTGCCTCGAATCCAGCATAGAAGTGATTTAGCTCGGCTGGTAGGCTCGTGTCACTGGGCAGCTCGCGGCTGTGCTTCCCTTTGTAGTCTGTAATAGTTTGCAAGCCCTGCCACATCCAACGAGCGTCGGAACCGGTGTAGTATGATTCAATCTTAGCCTTGTATTGACGCTTTGCCTGTTTGATGGTTCGTCGCAGGGCATAGCGGGATTTCTTGTAAGCTTCCGGCTTGTAAGCAGGAATCAGGAGGATAGAGTTGTGGTCGGATTTACCAAATGGAGGGCGAGGCAGAGCTTTGTATGCGTCTCTGTGTGTGGAGTACAGGTGATCAAGGTGATCTTTTTTTCCCTCTGGTTGCACATTTAACATGTTGATAGAGATTAGGTAGAACTGATTTAAGTTTCACTGCATTAAAGTCTCCGGCCACTAGGAGCGCCGCCTCTGGGTGAGTGGTTTCCTGTTTGCTTATTTCCTTATACAGCTGACTGAGTGCGGTCTTAGTGCCAGCATCTGTCTGTGGTGGTAAATAAACAGCCACAAAAAGTATAGCTGAGAAATCTATAGGCAAGTAGTGTGGCCTGCAATTTATCACAATATACTCTACTTCAGGCGAGCAAAATCTAGAGACTTCCTTAGATTTCGTGCACCAGCTGTTGTTTACAAATATGCACAGTCCGCCCCCACCTCGCTTTACCAGAGTGTGCTGTTTTATCCTGCCGGTGCAGAGTGTATCCCGCTAGCTGAATATCCATGTCGTCATTCAGCCACGATTCTGTGACGCATCGGATATAACAGCTTTTGATGTCCCGTTGGTCGGATATTCGTGATCTTACCTCGCCTAGTTTATTGTCCAATGATTGCACGTTGGTGAGTAATATTGACGGTAACAGCAGCTTTCCTAGTTGTCTTCTGCGGGTCCGGATGAGGGCTGTGTCCCAAATGGCACCCTATTCCCTACACCGTAGAGCACTATGTAGGGAATAGGGTGTCATTAAGGACGCCACCTCTTTTTAAAAATTATATATATATAAAAAATAATATATATAATTCCATTCCATATACAAACAAACAGCAACTTACAGATGCACAGAAACAATGGCGACATCTCATCTGCCCCGACCTGCCTGCTCACACCCCCATCCTTAGTGCCTGCATTATTGTTTAACACTTGGCCTTAAATTGTATCGATTTGTTTTTCTAGACTCGCCCATGCTATTTCAATAATAAATCATCAACCTTTTCCATTGTGTTAATGATGGTGGATTAATTGACTTGGATTGATTCAGTTTTCAGGTTATGTTTTTTCAAGATGAGTGACGAGAAGAGACTCATCCAGCCCATTGTGTATCTCACTACGCCCCCATATGCCATGTCTTGAAATACACAGCCTCTCTTTCTGAAGACAACACTCCAGAAAGTTCTGTCTCTCTTTATTTACCAACAAACCCACTTTCCCCACCACTTGTTATTTTTTTCACGGAGATGCCGAGAGTTCAATTTTAAGGGGCATACGGCATCTGTCAAAGTGCAACATCTGTCAAAGTGCAGCGCCACGAAATGGCAGAGAGCTTGTTATCAGCGCTGTGTGTGTGTGTGTGCGTGTGCGTGTGCGTGTGTGTGTGTGTGTGCGTGCGTTTTTCTGCTTGCTTAGCTGGGTTTTTACTACACTTCAGTTCAGCTTCGGCCTAGATGATTGTTCTCAACTCTGTTGTTTTCTAAGTTTCAGTGAATTGATAGTCCTATGTTTTATTGTGGATGAGATCCCACTTAAAGGCATGCATTTAGGCCACATTTAAACACAATTGGTTCCTTAGTGAAGGACACACACACACTGCCCCCCCCACAAACACACACACACACACAACCACACCAAGTGGGCCTCCTGGGTTCTTATTAGCACTAAAGCGGAGCTCCCACCCCAGACAGGGAAGTTCATTATCCCATCCAGGAGAGAGGAGCACTGAGCTAGCGAGACACTGGACAGGCAGCAGCAACGGTGTTGTTGAGAAGAAGAAATGAAGCGGGGAGACATCCTGTCAAAAACAAACACGCCCCCCCCCACACACACACACACTCTTGTCTTCTCGTCCTGGGTCATTGCTCGTAGCTGATCTACATGCACGCGAGTTCAAATGCACAAACGACAACAACAACGACAACTAAAATATTTTGCCGCCCAATAAGCGACGACTGCAGAACTACGTGTTGATGTGGGGATTTGTAAAAAGAGAGGAGGAGAAGGTTGTGCTTTGATTAACAGAATCCTTTTCATGGCTCAGTAGGTTCAGTACCAATAAATGTGAATGGCAGGCCAGAAGATTCAGTTAATGTTGACTTGTTTCTTTTCTCTCTCTGTCTCTGTCTCTCTCTCTGTCTCTGTCTCTCTCTCTCTCTCTTTCTTACCCCCCCAGGTTGTTATGGTGTTAGGCCGGACACGGTACACAATGGGGCCTGGATGTGTTTGAGATGCACAGCGCTCGCCTGGACAGCGGTGAGTCCTCAATCAAATCAACACAAAACCGCATTATTCCTTCACTGTGTAACAACTTCATGTGGACTCAGACCGCCGGGCTTCTTAATTGACCGTATTTATCCCATTTGGAAACGTATTTTATATGCAGGGATGTTGATACGACTGAACAACACCCCTCACTTCCCCTCTGTGCCCACTGCCTACCCACATCCTAACCCTTCATGTGTTCTCACAGGACTGCTGTCTGTGTAACTTACGGGGAGGCGCTTTGAAGATGACCACGGACAACCGGTCAGTGTCCCCTTCCCTAACTTCTGCACGGCACTGGCCGTCCCCTATGTTACTGTAACATGGCATGGCTTGTGATAAGTTGTACTCTGTGTGTTGTGAACAGTTGGGGGCTCGCGTCATATGTGTCCCCCCACACACACACACACACACACGTGTCATATCTCCTCTCTTCTCCCTCCAGGTGGGTCCATGTGATCTGTGCCATCGCTGTGGCCGAGGCCCGCTTCGTCAACGCCGTCGAGAGGGAGCCGGTGGACATCAGCGCCATCCCAGAGAACAGGAAGAGTCTGGTGAGTGGAGGGAGGGAGCCCAAGAGTCATGCTCAATTGGCACCAAATTGCCTGAAACAGGGAAGGGGACTAACTGAACTTGTCCAATGAGTGGCCCTGACAGTGTGCCCTAAAGTACATGACTCTGGTCCTAGATGGCCGATGTGTAAAATGCACTGCATTTTCGTCAGATGCTTAAACTTGATCTCCTTTGAATTGGGGGGAGCCTTCTCAAAATTAGACTGGAGTATTCTAGAATTACGCTCCTCCCATCCTGCTCCTCAACTGCTGCGACTGCTCTGTCGCTACCAGGGCCCATATCCGCAAAGCATCTTAGGGTAGGAGTGCTGATCTCGGATCAGTTTTGCCGTAAATTATATGGACGGATCCTAGGTCAGCACAACTACTCTGAGATGCTTTGTGGGTACGGGCCCTGGTCTCTCAACTATTCTCTCACAAACTACCTCACGTCTCCCGCTCTCATGTCGTTTTCTCTCCCCATCACTCCTCTTCTCTCCCCATCACTCCATCATCTCTGTCAGTCCTTGGTCTTTTTCATTCTTTCTTTCTCTCTCTCTCCGTTCCTTTTTTCTCTCTTCTCTTTCTCTCTTCTCCTCTCTCTCTCTCTCTCTCTCTCTCTCTCTCTCTCTCTCTCTCTCTCTGTGTGTTCCTTTTTCTCTCTCACCAACTCCCTTCACACTCCACTGTCTCCCGTTCTCTCTTTTGCTCTTGCCACTCTGTTTCCTACCATCCGTCACTCCCTCTCTCCTCCTCCCGGATGGATGGATGGTGTATTAGTGAGCCGAGGAGGACGGTGGCAGAGTTAAATAATAGATGCACGGAAATGAATGGCTGAATAATCAGGTGTCATTTCTCTGTGCGCTAAATGAACTGCGTTGATCCCGCGGGCAAGAGGCAATTTCCCAATGCTGCCGCGCCTTTGAACACACGGCTCCCTTCTCTCCCTTTATCTCCCTCTCTCCATCCCTCGCTTGATCCCTCCCTCGCTTGATCCCTCCCTCCCTTCATCCGAAGTGACTTCAGTCGCACAGCCTCCGCAGTGGCATTGTCACAAATCTACAAATATAATGTCCCCCCCGAATAATCTATCAAAAGAAGTGAAGATCGTCTTTTGAATAATTTACATCCGAGCACTGTTTCCTCCACCTTTTTTTTGAAAAGGGCTGTTAAAAAGCTGCCGCGCCCTCCTAATGATTTGGATGACTGGGCTTATCTCTATTGTAGAGGAATGGTGTGATCTAATTAATTTGGGGCACCACATGTTATTAGTCCACAAGAAACTGTAATTGTCATCTCATTTGGAAGGTCATTAAGTTCTCAAATGACAAGCTAAATCCATTCCTCAGAGGCCAGTGGATACTTTTATAGACAAAAGACTTATTCTAGGAGCATCGAGATAAGAGTTTACAGGACGAATGAATGGTGGCGATTTCACTGGCAAACTACTCTCTGCGGTACAGAATTAGAATCCAAAAAGCAGAAAGGGAAAAGAATAAGGGGGAGAAGGTTGTAGAGCATTTGATCAAATGGACAAAGGCAAGATAACTGTTTGAAAGTAGTCCAAATGAAGTGAGCCAGGTAATCCTATGAGAATGACAGCCTTAATGAAGGCAGAGACAGATTTACACCCTCGGTCAAATCAAGGAAGTCACAAGTGACCTGGATACTGCACTTCAGACAAAATGGATTGTTATTGTGGTGCGCAAAGAATGGAGTCTCAACTTTCGGGAACACAGATTCACCGCATGTCCATCAGTCAAACAACAAATGTGCAAAAGTAGCCCAATTAGCGGGATGGATCTCACCATCTTCTTGTCCCCGCAGTGCTCAAGTTTATAATGGCTGTCAGTGAAAACCCACACAGCACTGTGAAGCTGAGAATGTGACCCCTGAAGTTGTGTACAGCACGTTACTGTACACCCACTGCGTTCCAATTTAGGTGCTTATCAATGACAAACTCTGCCATTTTTAACCCTGTATACGGGATTACGAGGGCTACCCAAAACCCTCAAATCTGTGAGCTAACTTGGAACAAATAAAATAGTACAGTCAAATTTAACTTGGTAAAGTCAGAAGCACTAATAAGAATTGTATAGAAAATACAATTTTTTTCAAATGGAGAAAGTTTATTTTGCATAGTGCAAAAAATATGCATCTCACGTGTAAGCATTTATTTTCTCAAATCTAGTGATAATTGGTAACGGTTATATTAGACTCAATTTGGAGAGTTAAAAGACAGCAGCAACAGATCCTCTTTATTGATACCAATTCAAAGGCCAGGATTGTGGGGGTAAAAATCATGTTTATGCAACCTAATAATCATCCTTAGAATACTTCCAGAACCAACTTAATTTTGAATTTAAATTTGAGAATCTACAATAGAAATTGGCCTTCTCCTATTCTTCATTGAGCCCTGGTTTTGGGACAAATGGGATGAGTTCAAATCAGGTGCCAATCCTTTGGAATCCCCCCCTCAAGCTGTTTGATTGATTTGATCTGCTAGTTAAAGAAACACACACACACACACACACACACACACACACACACACACACACACATGACAGGGATATCATTAAAAAAAGTTTCCATTGTGGTCTTCATTGATGGAGTTTGAAAAGTCTCTCTAGTAGTCCGTTCCGGATGATGGAAAGGGAGTTGATGCAGTGGGTTGGAAATGCAGTATAGCATGTGAGTGGACGGGGCATCAATGGTACAGCCGGGGAGAAACAAAGACGGTCAGACAAAACTGGCCCGGAGCTCTTCGTCAGTGTACCGCAACCTGCTTCCCCGACGTTCAGTTCCTCCACATGAGCGGCTCCTCCACAGGTATTAGTGCTCTATTGCCGAACAATGTGGCACCCACTTGGGTGACGCCACGGCTGCTGAAAAAGTGCTCAAGAGCCACCACACATGGACAGTGTTTAGGAACAGTCCCCTTACCCTCTCGGACATCCCCAGACACTGCATGCGGTTGTGATGCCCGGCAGATGAAACAAAAGCTACCAATCTTTCTCAAAAAAAGTGACATAAAAACACTTGAAAATAACAAAATGTGTACAATATTTACAGAGCTCTCTGCCTAGGCCACCATGGCAACCAGCGTTAACCTAGCGCAAACCCTTAAAGAACTCCTCGGTAAACCTTGGTTTTCTATTTGGAGTTGAGTGAGAC
This sequence comes from Oncorhynchus keta, assembly GCF_023373465.1. NCBI lineage: Eukaryota > Metazoa > Chordata > Actinopteri > Salmoniformes > Salmonidae > Oncorhynchus > Oncorhynchus keta. The sequence goes on along the minus strand of NC_068421.1, from coordinate 50,406,898 downwards.
ATGTTGAATGCGTGGATTCATTCATTAGTGCAGAGACTAGTGAGCACTTTTAGGCTCCGTAGCTACAAAGAAACATTCCACAATATTTGTTTATTTTACAAGGGACCACGTACAATTAAAAGGTACAGTTGACATCGGAAGTTTACATACACTTAGGTTGGAGTCATTGAAACTCGTTTTTCAACCACTCCACAAATGTCTTGTTAACAAACTATAGTTTTGGCAAGTTGGTTAGGACATCGACTGTGCATGACACAAGTACATTTTCCAACAATTGTTTACAGATTATTTCACTTATAATTCACCTTATCATAATTCCAGTGGGTCAGAAGTTTACATTCACTAAGTTGACTGTGCCTTTAAACAGCTTGGAAAATTCCAGAAAATTATGTTATGGCTTTAGAAGCTTCTGATAGGCTAATTGACAACATTTGAATCAATTGGAGGTGTACCTGTGGATGTATTTCAAGGCCTACCTTCAAACTCAGTACCTATTTGCTTGACATCATGGGAAAATCAAAAGAAATCAGCCAAAAAAAACTGTAGACAAGTCTGGTTCATCCTTGGGAGCAATTTCCAAACGCCTGAAGATACCACGTTCATCTGTATAAACAATAGTACACAAGTATAAACACCATGGGACCACGCAGCCATCATACCGCTCAGGAAGGAGACGTGTTCTGTCTCCTAGAGATGAACGTACTTTGATGCGCAAAGTGGCAATCAATCCCAGAACAGCAGCAAAGGACCTTGTGAAGATGCTGGAGGAAACAGGTACAAAATAATCTATATCCACAGTAAAACGAGTCCTATATCAACATAACCTGAAAGGCCGCTCAGTAAGGAAGAAGCCACTGCTCCAAATCCGCCATAAAAAAAAGCCAGACTACAGTTTGCAACTCACATGAGGGCAAAGATCATACTTTTTGGAGAAATGTCCTCTGGTCTGATGAAACAAAAATATAACTGTTTGGCCATAATGACCATCGTTATTTTTGGAGAAAAAAGGGGGAGGCTTGCAAGCCGAAGAACACCATCTCACCCGTGAAGCACGGGGGTGGCAGCATCATGTAGTGGGGGTGCTTTGCTGCAGGAGTGACTGGTGCACTTTATAAAATAGATGGCATCATGAGAAGGACAATTATGTGGATATATTGAAGCAAAATCTCAAGACATCAGTCAGGAAGTTGAAACTTGGTCGCAAATGGGTCTTCCAAATGGACAATGGCCCCAAGCATACTTCCAAAGTTCTGGCAAAAAAAGTATTGGAGTGGCCGTCACAAAGCCCAGACCTCAATCCTATAGAACATTTGTGGGCAGAACTGAAAAAGCCTGTGCGAGCAAGGAGGCCTACAAACCTGTTACACCAGCTCTGTCAGGAGGAATGGGCCAAAATTCACCAAACTTATTGTGAGAAGCTTGTGGAAGGCTACCCGAAACATCTGACCCAAGTTAAACAATTTTAAAGGCAATGCTACCAAATACTAATTGAATGTAATGTAAACTTCTGACCCACTGGGAATGTGATGAAAGAAATAAAAGCTGAAATAAATCATTCTCTCTACTATTATTCTAACATTTCACATTCTTAATAAAATAAAGTCGTGATCCAAACTGAACTAAGACAGGGAATTTTTACTAGGGTTAAATGTCAGGAATTGTGGAAAAACTGAGTTTAAATGTATTTGGCTGTAAACTTCCGACTTCAACTGTATTTCTATGAGGAAATTTGATGCATTGGTTCTACCTCAGCCGGCAAAGACCATAGCAAAAACAGGGGCAAGCTAAACAAACAAACAAATAAATAAATGTTTGTTGACGTCCATAAATCTCCTCCTGTGGTTCGTTCCGTTTGTGAAGCCTGTCTCATGATTCTGCCCAGTGGAATATTAAATCAGGCGACTGCGAGGCCGGTGAAATATCTCCTAGCCGAGGCCCTATCGAGAGCTGTTGTGCATTTCCACCGCTGGCCCACGGGGTCTAAAATGAAGTATTGACATTTTAATAAATATTTTTTATTTTCCATCGATCTCCTGCGGGTCACGGCGGGCTATATGCAATCTGTCAGCGAGAGAGAAGGAGACAGAAGAGGGATGGGGAGGGCAGGCAGGGAGAGGGGTTAAGAAAGTGAGGGGGGAGAGATGGGAGAGAAGAAGAAAGGAATGGAGAGTGTGGAGATGGGATCGGAATAGGTTGAAAGAGTGGGAGGAAGGAAAAAGGCGGATGGTGAGAGAGGGAGGCGAGTTAGAAAACAGGTCTTGAGGGTGAAGGAGAGATGGGAGAAAGACGGAAAGAGATGAGCGACCGATGCGAGGTGGGGGAATGCCACGTACGAGAGGATCAAGGAGACAGAGAGAAGAAAGGATGGACAGGAAAATAACAGATGAAGGATAATATTTAGTTTGAAGAGCCAACTTAAAATGTTGCCTCGTTTAAACTCCTGCTGTGCGCAACAGAGCGCACCACCTTTGTAACTGCATTTGATTGAGTGTTTCTCACCTTTTCATGACATTTACAAATGTCAAAAGTTAAAACAAAAGTTTCACTTGTAAACTTTAGAGTGAAATACTGTTTCGCCGAACTTACGATGAGCATTTATTCATTGTTCACTTGCTTGTACACCATGTTTTGACTAAAACTGTACCCCTGAAATATTGTTTTTGCTCAAACAATATTTGGATGTTTTTGTTTTTTAACGTCTGTGTTACACTGTGTTGCTTCCTTATCAAAGTAAACTCAATCAAAGTTAAGCATTTATTTTCAGCCAAGTCTCTTGCTCTTGTCGATATTGAAACATACTCCTGAAATACTAAATGCTCTGACAATAGTGTAGAAAAGTGTTTATTTTTTTAGACAGACTTTAGACACTGTCAGTACGATGTTTTGACTCTTTAACACGCCTATTCCCTTCTCTGGTGTTGCAGAAGTGTGTGTACTGCCATAAAAACACCAAGCAGATGTGCGGCGCGTGTATCCAGTGTTCCCACGACAGCTGCTCCACCTCCTTTCATGTCACCTGCGCTCACATCGCCGGCGTGCTCATGAAGCCCGCCGATTGGCCCTACGTGGTGTCCGTCACGTGCCACAAGCACAAGAAGACCAATCACAAGGTGCGAGCTGTGTTACGCTGTGTGAAATAGACATTTGCAAAACGAACAGCTTCTACTTCGCTTTATGTTATGAATGTGTCAGGCTAAGTGTTAGCTTCACTGCTACACTATACGTTTTTCAGATTAAATCTCATGTGTCCCGCTTATGGGTTTCCTGCCAACTGAAATGATCATAGAATATGAAGGCTGTGCACTGTCTGTGATCCACTGCTCTAACAACATATAAATAAAATGGCAATAGATAGATTTTAATCATGTACATGATATTTCCCTCCATGTCAAATACTCAAACACCCTCCCTCTCTCTGTCTGTCAAGGCGAGGGCGGGGCCAAGGGGGGAGTTTTCTCTGGGCCAGAAGGTGATTGGTCGGAACAGCGACGGCTGGTTCTACCCCTGCACCATCATCGGCATGGCGTCGCACACCTTCTACGAGGTCAACTATGATGACGGCTCCTACTGCGACAACTTATTCCCAGAGAACATTGTGGTGAGTTCCACTCTACACCGCTCGGTGCCTTAATCAAAGCAAAGTTTAGTTGTCACATGCGCCGAATACAACCTTACCGTGAAATGCTTACTTACAGGCCCTTAACCAATAGTGCAGTTCAAGAAGAGTTAAGAAAATATTTACCAAGTAGACTAAAGTAGAATTAATAATAAAAAGTAACACAATAAGAATAAGAATAACGAGGCTATATACAGGGGGCACCGGTACCGAGTTAGTGTGCAGTGGTACAGACTAGTTGAGGTAATTTGTACATGTAGGGAGGGGTGAGGTAATAAACAGTGAATAGCAGCAGTGTACAAAACAAATGGGGGGGGGTCAATGTAAATAATCTGGTGGCCATTTGATTAGTTGTTCAGCAGTCTTATGGCTTGGGGGTAGAAGTTATTAAGGAGCCTTTTGGTCCTAGACTTGATGCTCTGGTACCGCTTGACGTGCGGTAGCAGAGAAAACAGTCTATGACTTGGGTGACTGTTGTCTCTAACACTTGTATGGGCTTTCCTCTGACACCGCCTATTAAATAGGTCCTGGATGGCAGGGAGCTTGGCCCCAGTGATGTACTGTGCCGTTCGCACTACCCTCTGTAGCGCCTTACGGTCAGATGCCGAGCAGTTGCCATACCAGGCGGTGATGCAACCAGTCAGAATGCTCTCGATGGTGCAACTGTAGAACTTTTTGAGGATGTGGGGACTTTTCAGTCTCCTGAGGGGGAAAAGGTTGCGCTGTGCCCTCTTCACGACTGGCTTGGTGTGTTTAGACCATGATAGTTTGTTGGTGGTGTGGACACCAAGGAGCTTGAAACACTCGACCCGCTCCACTACAGCCCCGTCAATGTTAATCGTTAAGGTTTAAAACAGTGAGGTGACCATTATATGGTGAAGTGTTGACCTAGTCGACGAACATAACAACAGGAGAGAAAATGAGCTCTCAAAGCCGTGTTTCATAGAGCGGCACACCGAATGGATATGTTGGATGCATCAAATCCTAACCTGTTCTTGTCTTGTTCCCTCCACTCATTCCCTCCTCCCCCCCCCAATGTCTCCCCTCTTCCAGAGTCATGACTGTCTTCGTAACGGCCCGCCAGAGATGGGCGAGCTGATGTTGGTCCACACCGCGGAGGGCAAGGCGCTCAACGCCTCCTACGTCAGGGACCACGTCCACAAGCACTACCAGGTGAGTAGCGGTGGCCTCCCATACTCTCCTTTATTCCCTCCCCCTCATCAGCCCACGAGCCCCGTGGCCGGTCACCAACCATTTTTCCCCGGAGAGCGACTATAGTCTTCGGTGCAGTTTTTTGATTCGAGCCCAGCACTAATGTCAAGTTGATTAGTTGGAATCGGGATGTTTGAGCTAGTCTAGTACAGAAGCCTGTACACCCATGTGGATCCGAGGGGTATATGGCTTAAAATCCTATCCCGACCACTTTTGAAGTTTGTAAACATCTGACGTCTTAAAAAGCGTCACTTGAGTCATAAAGTCCACATTAGCATAGCCTAGGGCTAAATGGAGCTACTGTATATTATCGTTCTACCACTAGGATGCGTGGACAGGTCAAGAAGAATATATTTCCCCTCAAACCTGTTGTAAAAACTCTTTTAGTAGGCTTTATGAAAGGCATTTACATTGATTCCCTATCACTGCACGAGGTCGGTTCTACAGCTCAAGCCTCTTTACGACACAACTTACAACCTACAGGACTTTTACTCTCCAGCACGGTATTTATCTGCGTGCGAAAAAGGATGGCCACCCTTGTAGGTTATGGCGGAGGATCTTGATAACAGCGGGCATTGAAACGTAAAAGTCGAGAGATTTAGCATTTGCGGCCGGCACGTGGGGAATTTATTGGTGCGATACGCAGAGTGCTTACAAGGTATAACGCTTAGAGGAGAGGAGGGTGTTCCTGGAATTTGTACCGGAGCAACACAACTCCTCAGAAGACACGTGGTGTGTACACACACACACAGACACACACACACACACACACACACACACACATACACGGCGAGCGAACGAGCCTGTTATATTAATCTCGAAGCAAGTCGGCCTGGTCTTAGCCTTGTTCTAAAATGGTTCAAATACAATTTTTTACTCAGCAATCTACACACAATACCCCATAATGACACTTGGAGACAGGTTTTTCTGGCATTTTTGCAAATGTATACCTTATGTATACCTTAATACCTTATTTACATAAGTATTCAGACCCTTTGCTATGAGACTTGAAATTGAGCTCAGGTGCATCCTGTTTCCATTGAACATCCTTGAGATGTTTCTACAACTTGATTGGAGTCCACCTGTGTTAAATTCAATTGATTGGGCATGATTTGGAAAGGCACACATTTGTCAGTAAAAGGCACATAACAGCCCGCTCGGAGTTTGCCAAAAGGCACCTAAAGATTCTCAGACCATGAGAAACAAGATTCTCTGGTCTGATGAAACCAAGATTGAACTCTTTGGCCTGAAAGCCAAGCGTCACGTCTGTAGGAAACCTGGAACCATCCCTACGGTGAAACATGGTGGTGGCAGCATCATGCTGTGGGGATGTTTTTCAGCGACTGGGAGACTAGTCAGGATCGAGGCATAGATAAATGGAGCAAAGTACAGAGAGATCCTTGATGAAAATCTGCTCAGGACCTCAGACTGGGGTGAAGGTTCACCTTCCGACAAGACAACAACCCTAAGCACACAGCCGTGGCTTCGGGACAAGCCTCTGAATGTCCTTGACTCGCCCAGCCAGAGCCCGGACTTGAACTCAAAAAGATATTTAATCCATTTTAGAATAAGGCTGTAACGTAACAGAATGTGGGAAAAGTCCAGGGGTCTGAATACTTTCCGAATGCAGTCGATGTGAGTTCACGGACATGCCTCTGTCTGCGTATGTGTGTGTGTGTGCGCGCTCTAATCTAGGAGTCTCACTGTGCTTGTATATATGTGTGTTTACACCTGCCTGCATTCTCACTGGTCTATTTTTCTGTTTGGACAGCAGACCAAAATCCTGTTTTTTTCAGATGTTATTTCCAACATAACAAACAACCACAACACTTTCAGAAGAAAAAAAGAAAGAAAAACTTCTCAAAAAGTGTATTCCCTCCCCGTCTTACTGGTGGCGAGATGTCTGTGTGAGCCAGCTCTAAGAAGCTGTTAAAATCAACTCACCAGCTGGTGCCTGTGTCAGGGTGGCGAGCGCGACCTTGTCTAGTAGCCGTCACCACCCCAAAGGGTCTCTCTCTCACTCACTCACTCACTCACTCACTCACTCACTCACTCACTCACTCACTCACTCACTCACTCAGACAACAGAGTTTTCTAAATGCATACCCTGTCCAGCTCATTCCAAAATAGTGGGTAAACGAGCTGATAACCTGCCTACCATTGCTTATGTAATAGAATGGGGAATGGGAAGCGCGCTTCAAATTCCCCACCAGTTGAAATTCTTTAAATAATTGTAGCTATTTTTAATCAACCTCCGTTTGCATTTGTTGAATTTTTGTTACCCGATGATTGGGCTTATAAAAGCACATTTAGTCCAGCAGCAACGAATGAGCTGTTTGAGAAGCTCTAGCTGTTGCTCTCACACTGCCTGACAGATTTCCTACTCATGTGCTGTGCACTTGTGATAAACATAACTACTAATGAAAATACACCCGGGCCAATTTAATTCCACTACATTATGCAAATGGACCTATGGACTGATGAGCATGACCAATCGAAATGTATTTACATCGACTGGTATTTCCGTCGATGAACAGGCTAAAAAAAAACGGTATTTTGCCATCAGACTTTTTTCTTCTCCCGGACAATTGGCCGTTGGCAGTTTTTTATTTGTCGGCTTTCCATTTTTTGGGCGCCCAAAAGCCGGCTATTACCTGCTAATGGAAACCCTGGTGTTTGGGTTTGTTACCTTCAATCACGCAATTCTGGTACTGTATTTTGACTTATCCAACTTGGAGCCAGGGACTCTCCAAAAATCAAAGGGTCTGTTTTTGTAGTTTTTCCAAGTATGACACTCCATCAACTTTCTATTAAAGCTTTTTTTTATTTTCTCTCTCACTCTCTTGTCCTCTCTCTTTCTCTATTTCCATCTCTCTTTTCTCTCGTCTTCTCCACTATTCAGGTGGAGTTCCAGGATGAGTCACAGTTGTTACTGAAGCAAACAGAGATCCATTCGCTGGAGCAGGACCTGCCCAAAAGGGTCTGCGCCCGCCTGGTACGAGATCACCTGGCACCCACCTACTAGGGCTGGGGAGAGGGAAGCAGGGGGATGGACTGGGGAGAGGGAAGCAGGGGGATGGGCTGGGGTGAGGGAAGCAGGTGTGGTTTGGGGGAGAGGATGGCAAGAGTGGGCTGGGCTGGGGAGAGTATGGCAGGAGTGGGAAATTGGTGCGTGCACAATATTATTGCACATTACGTTATGATGCTCAGTTCATTCAGTGCTGAGCCCTTTTATAAAATGTACTTCCCACCGTATGTACAGTGCATCTGGAAAGTATTCAGACCCCTTATTCTGAAATGTATTAAATAGTTTTTCCCCTCATCAATCTACACACAATACCCCATAATTACATATCAAAAACAGGTGTTTAGAATTTAGTGCAAATAAAATAACAAATAAAAACGTATATCTAATTTACATAACTATTCAGATCCTTTACTCAGTACTTTGTTGAAGCACCTTTGGCAGCGATTGCAGCCTCGAGTCTTCTTGGGTATGACGCTGCAAGCTTGACACACCTGTATTTGGGGAGATTCTCCAATTATTCTCTGCAGATCCTCTCAAGCTCTGTCAGGTTGGATGGGGAGCTCCGCTGCAGTTATTTTCAGGTCTCTCCAGAGATGTTCGATTGGGTTCAAGTCCGGGCTCTGGCTGGGCAACTCAAGGGATATTCAGAGACTTGTCCCCAAGCCACTCCTGCGTGGTCTTGGCTGTGTGCTTAAGGTCGTTGTCCTGTTGGAAGGTGAACCTTCGCCCTAGTCTGAGTTCAAGGATCTTTTATCTTACCCTCGATCCTGACTAGTCTCCCAGTCCCTGCCGCTGAAAAACATCCCCACAGCATGATGCTGCCTCCACCATGCTTCACCATAGGGATGTGCCCATGCACTGTCAACTGTGGGACCTTTTATAGACAATGTGTGTGCCTTTCCAAATCATGTCCAATCAATTGAATTTACCACAGGTGGACACCAATGAAGTTGTAGAAATATTTCAAGGATGATCAATGTTAACAGGATGCACCTGATTTCAATTTCGAGTCTTATAGCAAAGGGTCTGAATACTTAAGTACATAAGGTATGTTTAGCATTTTCATAGATTTGCAAAAATGTCTAAAAACCTGTTTTGACTTCGTCGTTATGGGGGCATTGTGTGTAGATTGACGAAGAAAAAAATATATATATAATAAAGCTGTAACGTATCAAAATGTGGAAAAAGTTAAGGGGTATGAATACTTTCCGAATGCACTGTAAATAAACTATGTTCAGATACTTCTGACTTTTTTAAATGGGGGGACTAAATATAAGAAGTGCTTTCATTTCTAAATGTTGAAACAGATATGTATGAAACCCTCAAGTAAAGGGTGACATTCTGTGCAATCGCCTCATATGAATTATTTGATCTCATATCCAAGGTCCTAGGGTACAATGCTCAAATATAAAATGTCAGCTTCACTGTCCAAATGGATAAGGTGGGGAGTTGTACATACTGTGTATATACAAAAGTATGTGGACACCCTTTCAAATGAGTGGATTCGGCTGTTTCAGCCACAAATCAAATCAAATTTATTTATATAGCCCTTCGTACATCAGCTGATATCTCAAAGTGCTGTACATAAACCCAGCCTAAAACCCCAAACAGCAAGCAATGCAGGTGTAGAAGCACGGTGGCTAGGAAAAACTCCCTAGAAAGGCCAAAACCTAGGAAGAAACCTAGAGAGGAACCAGGCTATGTGGGGTGGCCAGTCCTCTTCTGGCTGTGCCGGGTGGAGATTATAACAGAACATGGCCAAGATGTTCAAATGTTCATAAATGACCAGCATGGTCGAATAATAACAAGGCAGAACAGTTGAAACTGGAGCAGCAGCATGGCCAGGTGGACTGGGGACAGCAAGGATCATGTCAGGTAGTCATGGTCAGGTAGTCAGTTGAAACTGGAGCAGCAGCATGGCCAGGTGGACTGGGGACAGCAAGGAGTCATCATGGGCCTGGGGCATGGTCCATCCATCCTGAGACAAGGCTGAGTATAGCCCACAAAGATCTCCGCCACGGCACAGCCCAAGTGTGGGGTGTGTGGGGGGCGCCGCCAACCTAGACAGGATGACCACGACAGTGAATCAACCCACTCAGGTGACGCACCCCCTGCAGGGCCGGCATGAGAGCGCCCCAGTAAGCCAGTGACTCAGCCCCTGTAATAGGGTTAGAGGCAGAGAATCCCAGTGGAAAGAGGGGAACCGTCCAGGCAGAGACAGCAAGGGCGGTTCGTTGCTCCAGAGCCTTTCAGGTCACCCTCCCACTCCTGGGCCAGACTACACCCTTCTGGTCCTCCCTTCTGGGCCAGACTACACTCAATCATGTATGACCCACTGAAGAGATTTATTATTATTATTATGAAGAGATGAGTCTTCAGTAAAGACTTAAAGGTTGAGACCGAGTTTGCTTCTCTGACATGGGTAGGCAGACCGTTCCATAAAAATGGAGCTCTATAGGAGAAAGCCCTGCCTCCAGCTGTTTGCTTCGAAATTCTAGGGACAATTAGGAGGCCTGCGTCTTGTGACCGTAGCGTACGTGTAGGTATGTACGGCTGGACCAAATCAGAGAGATAGGTAGGAGCAAGCCCATGTAATGCTTTGTAGGTTAGCAGTAAAACCTTAAAATCAGCCCTTGCTTTGACAGGAAGCCAGTGTAGAGAGGCTAGCACTGGAGTAATACGATCAAATTTTTTGGTTCGAGTCAGGATTCTAGCAGCCGTATTTAGCACTAACTGAAGTTTATTTAGTGCTTTATCCGGGTAGCCGGAAAGTAGAGCATTGCAGTAGTCTAACCTAGAAGTGACAAAAGCATGGATTAATTTTTCTGCATCATTTTTGGACAGAAAGTTTCTGATTTTTGCAATATTACGTAGATGGAAAAAAGCTGTCCTCGAAATGGTCTTGATATGTTCTTCAAAAGAGAGATCAGGGTCCAGAGTAACGCCGAGGTCGTTCACAGTTTTATTTGAGACGACTGTACAACCATTAAGATTAATTGTCAGATTCAACAGAAGATCTCTTTGTTTCTTGGGACCTAGAACAAGCATCTCTGTTTTGTCCGAGTTTAATAGTAGAAAGTTTGCAGCCATCCACTTCCTTATGTCTGAAACACATGCTTCTAGCGAGGGCAATTTTGGGGCTTCACCATGTTTCATTGAAATGTACAGCTGTGTGTCATCCGCATAGCAGTGAAAGTTAACATTTATGTTTTCGAATAACATCCCCAAGAGGTAAAATGTATAGTGAAAACAATAGTGGTCCTAAAACGGAACCTTGAGGAACACCGAAATTTACAGTTGATTTGTCAGAGGACAAACCATTCACAGAGACAAACTGATATCTTTCCGACAGATAAGATCTGAACCAGGCCAGAACATGTCCGTGTAGACCAATTTGGGTTTCCAATCTCTCCAAAAGAATGTGGTGATCGATGGTATCAAAAGCAGCACTAGGAGCACGAGGACAGATGCAGAGCCTCGGTCCGATGCCATTAAAATGTAATTTACCACCTTCACAAGTGCCGTCTCAGTGCTATGATGGGGTCTAAAACCAGACTGAAGCATTTCGTATACATTGTTTGTCTTCAGGAAAGCAGTGAGTTGCTGCGCAACAGCCTTCTCTAAAATTTTTGAGAGGAATGGAAGATTCGATATAGGCCGATTAGTTTTTTATATTTTCTGGGTCAAGGTTTGGCTTTTTCAAGAGAGGCTTTATTACTGCCACTTTTAGTGAGTTTGGTACACATCCAGTGGATAGAGAGCCATTTATTATGTTCAACATAGGAGGGCCAAGCACAGGAAGCAGCTCTTTCAGTAGTTTAGTTGGAATAGGGTCCAGTATGCAGCTTGAAGGTTTAGAGGCCATGATTATTTTCATCATTGTGTCAAGAGATATAGTACTAAAACACTTGAGCATCTCTCTTGATCCTAGGTCCTGGCAGAGTTGTGCAGACTCAGGACAACTGAGGTTTGGAGGAATACGCAGGTTTAAAGAGGAGTCCGTAATTTGCTTTCTAATAATCATAATCTTTTCCTCAAAGAAGTTCATGAATTTATCACTGCTAAAGTGAAAGTCATCCTCTCTTGGGGAGTGCTGCTTTTTAGTTAGCTTTGCGACAGTATCAAAAAGGAATTTCGGATTGTTCTTATTTTCCTCAATTAAGTTAGAAAAATAGGATGATCGAGCAGCAGTAAGGGCTCTTCGGTACTGCACGGTACCATCTTTCCAAGCTAGACGGAAGACTTCCAGTTTGGTGTGGCGCCATTTCCGTTCCAATTTTCTGGAAGCTTGCTTCAGAGCTCGGGTATTTTCTGTGTACCAGGGAGCTAGTTTCTTATGAGAAATGTTTTTAGTTTTTAGGGGTGCAACTGCATCTAGGGTATTGCGCAAGATTAAATTGAGATCCTCAGTTAGGTGGTTAACTGATTTTTGTCCTCTGGCGTCCTTGGGTAGGCAGAGGGAGTCTGGAAGGGCATCAAGGAATCTTTGTGTTGTCTGTGAATTTATAGCACGAGCTTTGATGGTCCTTGGTTGGGGTCTGAGCAGATTATTTGTTGCAATTGCAAACGTAATAAAATGGTGGTCCGATAGTCCAGGATTATGAGGAAAAACATTAAGATCCACAACATTTATTCCATGGGACAAAACTAGGTCCAGCGTATGACTGTGACAGTGAGTGGGTCCAGAGACATGTTGGACAAAACCCACTGAGTCGATGATGCCTCCGAAAGTCTTTTGGAGTGGGTCTGTGGACTTTTCCATGTGAATATTAAAGTCACCAAAGATTAGAATATTATCTGCTATGACTACAAGGTCCGATAGGAATTCAGGGAACTCAGTGAGAAACGCTGTATATGGCCCAGGAGGCCTGTAAACAGTAGCTATAAAAAGTGATTGAGTAGGCTGCATAGATTTCATGACTAGAAGCTCAAAAGACGAAAACGTCTTTTTTTTTTGTAAATTGAAATTTGATATCGTAAATGTTAGCAACACCTCCGCCTTTGCGGGATGCACGAGGGATATGGTCACTAGTGTAGCCAGGAGGTGAGGCCTCATTTAAAACAGTAAATTCATCAGGCTTAAGCCATGTTTCAGTCAGGCCAATCACATCAAGATTATGATCAGTGATTAGTTCATTGACTATAATTGCCTTTGAAGTAAGGGATCTAACATTAAGTAGCCCTATTTTGAGATGTGAGGTATCATGATCTCTTTCAGTAATGACTGGAATGGAGGTGGTCTTTATCCTAGTGAGATTGCTAAGGCGAACACCGCCATGTTTAGTTTTGCCCAACCTAGGTCAGGCACAGACACGGTCTCAATGGTGATAGCTGAGCTGACTACACTGACTGTGCTAGTGGCAGACTCCACTATGCTGGCAGGCTGGCTAACAGCCTGCTGCCTGGCCTGCACCCTATTTCATTGTGGAGCTAGAGGAGTTAGAGCCCTGTCTATGTTGGTAGATAAGATGAGAGCACCCCTCCAGCTAGGATGGAGTCCGTCACTCCTCAGCAGGCCAGGCTTGGTCCTGTTTGTGGGTGAGTCCCAGAAAGAGGGCCAATTATCTACAAATTCTATCTTTTGGGAGGGGCAGAAAACAGTTTTCAACCAGCGATTGAGTTGTGAGACTCTGCTGTAGAGCTCATCACTCCCCCTAACTGGGAGGGGGCCAGAGACAATTACTCGATGCCGACACATCTTTCTAGCTGATATGCACGCAGAAGCTATGTTGCGCTTGGTGATCTCTGACTGTTTCATCCTAACATCGTTGGTGCCGACGTGGATAACAATATCTCTATACTCTCTACACTCGCCAGTTTTAGCTTTAGCCAGCACCATCTTCAGATTAGCCTTAACGTCGGTAGCCCTGCCCCCTGGTAAACAGTGTATGATCGCTGGATGATTCGTTTTAAGTCTAATACTGCGGGTAATGGAGTCGCCAATGACTACAGTTTTCAATTTGTCAGAGCTAATGGTGGGAAGCTTTGGCGTCTCAGACCCCGTAACGGGAGGAGTAGAGACCAGAGAAGACTCGGCCTCTGACTCCGACCCGCTGCTTAATGGGGAAAACCGGTTGAAAGTTTCTGTCTGCTGAATGAGCGACACCGGTTGAGCTTTCCTACAGCATTTCCTTCCAGAAACCGTGAGAAAGTTGTCCGGCTGCGGCGACTGTGCCAGGGGATTTATACTACTATCTGTACTTACTGGTGGCACAGACGCGGTTTCATCCTTTCCTACACTGAAATTACCCTTGCCTAACGATTGCGTCTGAAGCTGGGCTTGTAGCACAGCTATTCTCGCCGTAAGGCGAGTACAGCGACTACAAATAGTAGGCATCATGTTAATGTTACTACTTAGCTTCGGCTGTTGGAGGTCCTGACGAATCGTGTCCAGATAAAGCGTCCGGAGTGAAAAAGTTGAGGAAAAAATAAATAAATATATGAACGGTAATTAAAAAGTGAAAACCGTAAAGTTGTCAGGTAGCAAAATAGGTTGGCAACAAAACGCACAGCAACTCGAAAAACAAGCCTGCAAGCCACACCAGTTGCTGACACATGTATACAAATCGAGCACACCGCCATGCAATCTCCTTAGGTCAACATTGGCAGTGGAATGGCCTTACTGAAGAGCTCAGTGACTTTCAACATGGCACCATCATAGGATGCCACCTTTCCAACAAGTAAGTTTGTCAGTTTTCTGCCCTAATGGAGCTGCCCTGGTCAACTGTAAGTGATGTTATTGTGAAGTGGAAACGTCTAGGAGCCACAACGGCTCAGCCACAAAGACACACAAGCTCACAGAATGGGACTGCCGGGTGCTGAAGCGTGTAGTGTATAAAATTGTCTGTCCTCGGTTGCAACACTCACTACCGAGTTCCAAACTGCACAAGAACTGTTTGTCGGGAGCTTCATGAAATGGGTTTCCATGGCCGGCTAGCCGCACACAAGCCTAAGATCACCATGCGCAATGTCAAGCGTCAGCTGGAGTGGTGTAAAGCTCGCCACCATTTGACTCTGGAGCAGTGGACACGCGTTCTCTGGAGTGATGTATCACGCTTCACCATCTGGCAGTCCGACAGACTAATTTGGGTTTGGCGGATGCCAGGAGAATGCTACCTGCCCCAATGTATAGTGACAACTGTAAAGTTTGGTGGAGGAGGAATAATGGTCTGGGGCTGTTTTCATGGTTCGGGTTAGGCCCCTTAGTTCCAGTGAAAGGAAATCTTAACGCTACAGTACACAATTACATTGTAGTTCCAACTTTGTGGCAACAGTTTGGGGAAGGCCCTTGCCTATTTCAACATGACAATGCCTCCGTGCACAAAGCGAGGTCCATACAGAAATGGTTTGTCGAGATCGATGTGGAAGAACCTGACTGGCCTGCACAGAGCCCTGACCTCAACCCCATCGAACACCTTTGGGACTAATTGTAACGCCGACTGCAAGCCAGGCCTAATCGCCCAACATCAGTGCCTGACGAAGGTGGTACCAACTCCAAACTAATGCCCATGGTTTTGGAATGAGATGTTTGACGAGCAGGTGTCCACATTGTACTTTACTTGATGGGAAACATACATGCTTACAGTTTGGTTGAAAAGGTTGTAGTGGTTTGTATGGTGTAGGGGCAAAGGTGTATGGAAGAAGGGATTGTGTCTATTTCATGCCACTGTTTTAATCATACTCTGTATCTTACCTCTCCAGGCAATACCAACCCAGGAAGGTATTATGTCAGGAGATGAACCACAGGCAGCCAAGCGGCCTCGCCTCCCCGCTCCTCACCCCCCACCTCAAGCCCTCATGGACTCAACGCAGCAGCACCTCGGACGCCACCCCCCAGCTACAGCCCCAGCACCTCACAGTATTACACCCACTACCCCCAGCCATGTGCCTGCTCCCCCCAACACTGACATCAGTGCCCCTACCCTCACACAGGCTCTGGCAATACCCATCCCCGAGCCCACCCTTAACCCAATGCCCGCTCTCCCTGACCCCTGTCTCGCTGACCATCTCCCAGCCGCCCCCCTGCTGCCCCTGTCCCCAGACATGCCCTCCCAGCACCAGGGCGAAGTCTACACGCCTAGCTCCAGCTACGTATCCTACATGGAGACTCTGCTCAATGCACATTTCCCCCCTCAGGAAAAGGGCCCCGGTCCCCTGTTTTAATGAGACATACCACTCCGCAGTGCTAGCTAGGCTCACAGGAGCTCAGCTAATGCTATGAAATAACTTAATCTATGCTAACGGAAGCTAGCGGTTGACGAAGCTAACGGAGGCTAGCTAATGGACAGTAGCATCCGCTACACAGGAGTTGAAAACAGGGCGGCAGAGGAAGCCCTCCTCGGTTGCATGTCTCTTCATTTGAATTTTCTCACTGTGGTGATGGGCAGCTCCTGGAACTGCAGCGGGAGAGGGAGGCTTCCTCCGCACCTCTGTATCTTTTCCATTGTGCAAGACACAATGTATAGACATGAATAGACTCTCGCGAGCATCAACGCCGTACCTCTCTGCATCCATTTATTTACCCATTTCTCACACTTTTACAGAAAGGAGAAACCCTTCAAATGGGCACGTGACGTCAGCAGTCTACGTGCAATCAGCTTTTTGAGTTGTTCTATAAAACCAGCTACAAGTCTTTTTTTTTAATTTTTTTTAAAACATTTTTTAAAGAAGCCATACCAACCGCTAACAAGGAAACGGAAAATCAAATGGACGGAATATTTGTGTACAGTTTCAATAATGTATTTGAGTTTTTTCTTGCGAGAGGTCCTGGGGGAAAGGGTGGGGGTGTATTACAGGGGGTTTCACAAGTATTTAAATGTCTTAGTCACATATTGATATAAAATATTTGTACAAAGAAAAACATGTTCAATGCAACCATGGTAGTTGCACTTTGCCGTAAACTTGTCTGCAGAACCATTGAATTTTGTGAAGATGTGTCGCAGTAGTTGCGAATGTGACCTTGCGTCGACTAAACCCCAAAATGGTCGTACACAAATGGCCGTATACAAACGGCTCATGTTTTCCAACTCCAGAACTTCTACTTCTGGGCTTGTTTTGTAGCATTCTTCGTCAAATGTTAAATCAATGTTACTATTCAATTTTGTCTGTCTGTATGACTATTCTTTCTATGTTTATTTTGTGAATATATATTAACTAACCTCATGAGTTGACGGAGAAAATGGTTTGATTATCAAATTGTGATCCTTATTTTTTTGAGATTTTAGAACCATAAATTCAATTTCTACTCCGGTGAAGAAATGAGGAATTTTCAAATGGTGTGTTGACTCTTTATATAGGGTGCTGTAAGGTATCCTGGACCAACTGAGGAAGCATGTTTCTCATACCCTTAGTCACATTGTACATAGTGCAAGCCTTGTGTATGTGAATCACATCTGTCAATGTCATACTAGCCATTTCATTTAACTGTTAAAGAGGCTTTATTTCATAGGAATTAAACAATAGTTGCAATGATTACTAGCTGCCGTGGTGTTCCTTTCCTTTCTCATGTTTAGAAACTCGCTCTTATCCCTCTCTCTTCCACCAGCTGTCAGTCCTTGCTCATCTCGCGCACCACTCCCCTTCCCTGCAGGCCGCTACGGTTTGACTTTGCTCTAATGGTGCAATTGAGCACAGTGGAGGTATAACTACAGCTATTACTTGCCCCCCCCTGTCCTCCTCTGGCAACAACACAAACTGAATCCCAAAGAGGAGGCTAATGTTTAAAGGAGGGGAAAAGTGTTCCAGAGGCCATTGAGGTCACTATTGATTTTTACTGCCCATAGGTGTAGTTCTAATGAGAAGCGGGACAGTGACTGTTCCTCACCTCATCTGCCAATTGTGGCTTTCTGTCTGATTCTCTACCCTTCTCCGAAACTGTGCACTCGTACATTTCCCCTCTCATCGATTATAAAAGGAATGGACTGGTGTAAGGGATATGGTGGGAACTCCCTCCAGCCATGCTTGCACCAATCCGATAGCTTTAAATGCATGGGGGGGGGGTGCACACTTCTGGAAAAAGGGTAGAGAATCAGAAGGCAATCGGTCTCAACATCTCTAAAATGCCTTCTTCTAGAGTTCCACCACAAAAGGCAGCTGTTGCTGCGTTTACACAGCTAGCCCAATTCTGATATTTCCTTCACACACATTTTGACCAATCAGATCAGCTCTGAAAAAGGATCTGATGTTAAAAGCTCCGGTGTGATTGGTTAATATCAGAATTTGGCTGCCTGTGTAAATGCAGTCTATGGCTCTTACGCTGTGAGGTCACAGATATTCCCCCAAAAATTTAGAGGTAGCAATGTAGATGGTTTGCTCTAGCCCTATGTATTATTCAATACAGTTGAGTACATTTCAAGTACTCTGAAATGTTGCCCCTGTTCAAGGATGGCAACCACAATCACCAGAATATGGTCAAAGGCAGAGGACAGAACACTGTATGAATAGGATCTAGTAAACAGATATGCAGTGTCTTCAGACAGAATTCATACCCCTTGATTTAGTCCACATTTTGTTACAGCCTGAATTCGAAATGAAATTTTCACCCATCTACACATAATGACAGTGAAAACATGTTTTTCTACATTTTGTTTTGGAAAATTAATTGAAAATGAAATGCATAAATGTCTAATTTACATAAGTATTCACGTCCCTGAGTCAACACTTTGTTGACAGCTGTGAGTGTTTCTGGGTAAGTCTCTAAGAGCTTCCCACACCTGGATTGTGCAACATTTGCCCATTATTATTTTCTAAATTCCTCAAGCTCTGTCAAATGGGTTGTTAATCATTGCTAGACAACCATTTTCAGGTCTTGCCATAGATGTTCAAGTAGATTTAAGTCAAAACTGTAACTCAGCCACTCAGGAACGCAACACGTTGTGGTCAGGACAAAAAGTTAGCTGCTTTGCCACATTTTTTGCAGCATTACTTAAGTCTTGTTACAAACAGGATGCACATTTTGGAATATTTTTTATTCCGTACAGGCTTTTTTATTTTCACTCTGTCAATAATGATGAATGAACTAAAATAGTACTGCAAAACATGTGGCGACGCAACTAACTTTTTGTCCTGAAATACAAAGTGTTATGTTTTGGACAAATACAAATATAGTACCACTCTCCATATTTTAAAGCATAGTGGTGGCTGCACCATGTTATGGATATGCTTGTAATTGTTAAGGACACAGGAGTTTTTCAGGATAAATAATACACGAAATGGGGCTAAACACATGCTAAATCCAAGAGGAAAACCTGGTTTGGTCTGCTTTCCACCAGACACTGGGAGATGAATGTCTTTCAGTTGGACAATAAACTAAAATAAAGGGCCACATCTACACTGGGGTTGCTTACCAAGAAGACAGTGAATGTTCCTGAGTGGCCGATTTACAGTTTCGACTTAAATCTACTTGACCATTTATTTAACCTTTTATTTTACTAGGTAAGTTGACTGACAACACAATCTCATTTACAGCAAATACCAGGTGAATATTTACAGTAGGGGGGGGGGGGGTGAATGAGCCAATTGAGAGCTGGGGGTGATTAAGTGGCCATGATGGTATGAGGGCCAGATTGGGAATTTAGCCAGGACACTGGGGTTAACACCCCTACTCTTACGATAAATGCCATGAGACCTTCAGTGACCGCAGAGAGTCATTACACCCGTTTAACATCCCATCCGAAAGACGGCACCCTACACAGGGCAAATGTGCCCAATCACTGCCCTGGGGCATTGGGATATATAGTTCATTTTCAATAAATGTATTTTTTTTAACTTCGTCATTATAGGGTACTGTGTGTAGATGGGTGAGAGTTGTTTTTGATTTAATCATTTTTAATTCGGCCTGTAACACAACAAAATCTGGAATAAGTCCAGGGGTATCAATACTTTCTGACGGCACTTTGTATTTTATATGACATGATGAAACATGAGTTGTGAATTATGGGATCCCCTTTCTTCTTACTACAGAAATATTGATTATGTGCTTGCACTGTGACAAATGACCATGTTTAGAAAACCATT
The DNA here is from genome assembly GCF_023373465.1 of Oncorhynchus keta. NCBI lineage: Eukaryota > Metazoa > Chordata > Actinopteri > Salmoniformes > Salmonidae > Oncorhynchus > Oncorhynchus keta. Next base: position 50,387,027 of record NC_068421.1, on the reverse strand, counting down.
TGGAGATGTGTGAGCGAGAGTCCCCTAGGCCCTGGCATATCTTTACTGAGTACAGATGAAAATGATTCATCTTGACTTGCTTCAAATTTGCCTTTTCATATTTTGATGCTCTCTTCAGCAGTGACATTTGTACTGAGTGGATTCAAATATTTAGGCTGGTTTCAAACAGCAACCATTTTGTCATTATACGAAGGATGAACCCAGCACCGCAACACGTGGCACGTTTGAGAATGTAGTCGATGTCAAACGCAACTGAACGCTATATTAACATCTGCTCATATCATTCACTTCAGTTTCACTAAAGGGATGAAGGAAACCAGTACTGCTTGTCCCTTTCAGCCCACACTCATTTACCCCCACGAAGGTTCATATAAATAAATAAAACCTGTCCTCCTGTAATTACAGAGCTGGTACATCCCCACCGCAAAGCAGGACTGAGAGCGCCACTTTAGAATTTTAATAGCTGTGCCATTACAGAGGGCGACTCAGCTTTGGCATCGACGTGTGTGTGTGTGTGTGTGTGTGTGTGTGTGTGTGTGTGTGTGTGTGTGTGTGTGTGTGCATCTGGAGGATTTGTCACCGTGAGTCCCCCCGAGTCCCATCGTGTTCTGCCCACCCTCTACAACCCCCCTCCCCAGTATACCAGCTATAATTAGAAATCCTGCCTCACATCAAACAGCTAAAACCACCCTCACACCCCTCACCCGTCCCACACCGAGAGAGGGGGTCACTCTGTGGAGACCTCATCCCCCTCGGTACGTCAGCCGGCTTTTCATCTGGCGACTTCAAAACAAGTTTCTTTCTGTGCAATGCCAGACGAGCAGGGCCACACGAGGAGAAGGAACCTTCCAGCTAGACAACGACTTCAAAAGATTAGGGGTTCAACAAATCCTCTCACTTCGCAGGGCGAGATGTGGCAGAGAGGGAGTGGGGGGGGGGGGCAGCAGTCACTGCACTAGCATTTCTTTCTGGTTTCTGGTCCCGATAAAATGTGCTCTTCCTGTTCACTTCCATTCGGGCTTTAACAACATGACCAGAATGGGAATGTGGCACATACCAACAGTTTCTGATTTTAGCTGTGACATGGTTAGCACAGAGACAGACGGGGCGAGGGACACAGCAGATGTCACAATAGCTAGACGAGACAACGTCCATAACACCCCTCATTTATATACCCCCTAAAGTGTGTACGTGGTAGGTGATAAGCTACCCCCTCTTAAGGATTAAGAGGTAGATTTGGTAACGTTCATATTCCCCCACCTATACACACACACACACACACATATACTGTGTACAGTATACGGTTGTCAAGTTACTACTATGTATCACTTTGATAAACAAGTCTCCCTCTCTCCACAGTCCACACACAGGGCGGCATGGAACCGTGATTTAGGGGAAACTGCATACATTTGGAACCAACAGCTCCTCGCATCTGCACAGTTGGGTGATATTGTGACCAAACACAAAGTACAGACAGGAAGCAGGGCTGGTTCTAAGATCATAGCATGTTCTATAAAAATAAAAAGATTTAAAAAACGTCGCTGTATGTGAGCCACATCTTAGGGGCCTGCCGTAAGCAGACTTGTACAACACAGATGCTGAGACTAGCCTTCACAAACCCACAGCAGTCTCTTGTCGTGGAAACACCAAGTTGTTCACGCATCAGGGCCTACATTTCCAAACAAATGACGTACAAAGACCAGCACTTTTGTTTGCATTAGCGTTAAGGGGAAAAGATTCACAATCAATCTCTCGTTATTTAAGCAAACACCATGATTCTTCAACAGTTATTACCAATTGTAAATAAAAAATCCAAGGGACTTAATAACCGTTCAATATTGAGTCTAAATATACGGCTGTAGGGGCCCAGCCCACTAATGGACTCTTATCAACCGAATGCAAGAATTCATTTGTGTTGTCTTAGGAATGCTGCATTATCTTAGATTTTTGTTGATTCTTCAAAGTAGCCACCCTTTGCCTTGATGACAGCTTTGCACACTCTTGGCATCCTCTCAACCAGTTTCATGAGGAATGCTTTTCTAACAGTATTGAAGGAGTTCCCATATATGCTGAGCACTTGTTGGCTGCTTTTCCTTCACTCTGCTGTCCAACTCATCCCAAACCAATTGGGTTGAGATCAGGTGATTGTGGAGGCCAGGTCATCTGATGCAGCACCATCAGTCTTCTTCTTGGTCAAATAGCCCTTACACAGCCGGGAGGTGTGTTTTGGGTCATTGTCCTGTTGAAAAACAAATGATATTCCCACTAAGTGCAAACCATATGGGATGGCGTATTGCTGCAGAATTCTGTGGTAGCTATGCTGGTTAAGTGTGCCTTGTAATTCCAAATAAATCACTGACAGTGTCACAAGCAAAGCAACCCCACACACTTCCTCTTCCATGCTTCAAGGTGGGAACTACACATGCGGAGACCATCCGTTCACCTACTCTGAGTCTCACATAGACGTGGTGTTTGGAACAAAAAATATATTATTCCACCTGTCTAATGTCCATTGCTCGTGTTTCTTGGCCCAATCAAGTCTCTTATTTTTATTGGTGTCCTTTAGTAGTGGTTACTTTGCAGCAATTCGAACATGAAGGCCTGATTCACGCAGTCTCCTCTGAACAGTTGATGTTGAGATGTGTCTGTTACTTGAACTCTGTAAAGCATTTATTTGGGCTGAAATCGGAGCTGCAGCTAACTCTAATGAATGTCTCCTCTGCAGCAGAGGTAACTCTGGGTCTTCCTTTTTTTTGTGGTCCTCATGAGAGCCTGTTTCATCATATTGCTTGATGGTTTTTGCAACTGCAGTTGAAGAAACATTCAAAGTTCTTGACATTTTCCTTATTGACTGACCTTCATGTCTTAAAGTGATGATGGACTGTCGTTACTCTTTGCTTATTTGAGCTGTTCTTGCCATAATATGTACTTGGTCTTGTACCAAATAGGAGTATATTCTGTATAACACCCCTACCTTGTCACAACACAACTGATTGGCTCAAACGCATTAAGAAGGAAATAAATTCCACAAATGAACTTTTCACAAGGCACACCTGGCAAAGCTGGCCTCCCAGGTGGCGCAGTGGTTAAGGGCGCTGTACTGCAGCGCCAGCTGTGCCATCAGAGTCCCTGGGTTCGCGCCCAGGCTCTGTCGTAACCGGCCGCGACCGGGAGGTCCGTGGGGCGACGCCTAGCGTCATCCGGTTTAGGGAGGGCTTGGTCAGTAGGGATGTCCTTGTCTCATCGCGCACCAGCGACTCCTGTGGCGGGCCGGGCGCAGTGCGTGCTAACCAAGGTTGCCAGGTGCACAGTGTACCTCCGACACATTGGTGCGGCTGGCTTCGGGTTGGATGCGTGCTGTGTTAAGAAGCAGTACGGCTGGTTGGGTTGTGTATCGGAGGACGCATGACTTTCAACCTTCGTCTCTCCCGAGCCTGTACGGGAGTTGTAGCGATGAGACAAGATAGTAGCTACTACAACAATTGGATACCACGAAATTGGGGAGAAAAAGGGGTAAAAAAATATATTTAAAAAAGAGTGTGCAAAGCTGTCATCAAGGCAAATGGTGGCTACTTTGAAGAATCTCAAATATAACATACAGTGGGGCAAAAAAAGTATTTAGTCAGCCACCAATTGTGCAAGTTCTCCCACTTAAAAAGATGAGAGAGGCCTGTAATTTTCATCATAGGTACACTTCAGACAGACAAAATGGGGGAAGAAAATACAGAAAATCACATTGTAGGATTTGTAATTAATTTATTTGCAAATTATGGTGGAAAATAAGTATTTGCTCAATAACAAAAGTTTATCTCAATAATCTCAATGAAGGAGTGGCTTCGTACCCTTTCTTGGCACTGACAGAGGTCAAACGTTTTCTATAAGTCTTCACAAGGTTTTCACACTGTTGCTGGTATTTTGGCCCATTCCTCCATGCAGATCTCCTCTAGAGCAGTGATGTTTGGGGGCTGTTGCTGGGCAACACGGACTTTCAACTCCCTCCAAAGATTTTCTATGGGGTTGAGATCTGGAGACTGGCTAGGCCACTCCAGGACCTTGAAATGCTTCTTACGAAGCCACCCCTTCATTGCCCGGGCGGTGTGTTTGGTATCATTGTCATGCTGAAAGACCCAGCCACGTTTCATCTTCAATGCCCTTGCTGATGGAAGGAGGTTTTCACTCAAAATCTCACGATACATGGCCCCATCCATTCTTTCCTTTACACGGATCAGTCGTCCTGGTCCCTTTGCAGAAAAACAGCCCCAAAGCATGATGTTTCCACCCCCGTGCTTCACAGTAGGTATGGGGTTCTTTGGATGCAACTCAGCATTCTTTGTCCTCCAAACACGACGAGTTGAGTTTTTAACAAAAAGTTATATTTTGGTTTCATCTGACCATATGACATTCTCCCTATCTTCTTCTGGATCATCCAAATGCTCTCTAGCAAACTTCAGACGGACCTGGACATGTACTGGCTTAAGCAGGGGGACACGTCTGGCACTGCAGGATTTGAGTCCCTGGCGGCGTAGTGTGTTACTGATGGTAGGCTTTGTTACTTTGGACCCAGCTCTCTGCAGGTCATTCACTAGGTCCCCCCGTGTGGTTCTGGGATTTTTGCTCACCGTTCTTGTGATCATTTTGACCCCACGGGGTGAGATCTTGCGTGGAGCCCCAGATCGAGGGAGATTATCAGTGGTCTTGTATGTCTTCCATTTCCTAATAATTGCTCCCACAGTTGATTTCTTCAAACGATGCTGCTTAACGATTGCAGATTCAGTCTTCCCAGCCTGGTGCAGGTCTACAATTTTGTTTCTGGTGTCCTTTGACAGCTCTTTGGTCTTGGCCATAGTGGAGTTTGGAGTGTGACTGTTTGAGGTTGTGGACAGGTGTCTTTTATACTGATAACAAGTTCAAACAGTGGAGGACAGAGGAGCCTCTTAAAGAAGAAGTTACAGGTCTGTGAGAGCCAGAAATCTTGCTTGTTTGTAGGTGACCAAATACTTATTTTCCACCATAATTTGCAAATAAATTCATTAAAAATCCTACAATGTGATTTTCTGGATTTTCCTTTCTAATTGTGCCTGTCATAGTTGAAGTGTACCTATGATGAAAATTACAGGCCTCTCTCATCTTTTTAAGTGGGAGAACTCGCACAATTGTTGGCAACAAAAGGCCTACACTCAGTGGCACCAATGAAACTTAACAACAACAAAAAAAACACAATTTATACTCCTAGCAATAGCACTTCTTAAGCCTCCCCGTTGCAGACGTGTTGGCTTGTCCTGAAAGGTCTACATTATCCATCACAATCCAATGATGTGTCTGAAAATACAAGTGGTGCAGGTATTCTCAGTCAGTCTTACTTTGGGAAACATATATGACAATAGGCACATCAAATAACGGCAACCAACTAATTTGACTGTCAACTCAATAGATAAAACAAAGGACTCAATGAAGCTGTAACTCCGTTTTTAGTTCATTTGTTCCCATGTTGGCAAAGTGATAGGCCTACTTTGCCTTGCATGGCACATATGAGCATATGAGATGGTTTTCAGACATAGCTATAAAGCAAAGTGTAGGGCGCTATCTCTGGAAACAGTTGGCTTTTCCAAAACTACACGCATTAGGTCAATAAGTATTTGTAAAGGGGCAGTGCAGTCAAAAACGTGATTTTCCCTATACTTCCTAGTGCTGAGCGATTAGTGCTTTTTGAGGTCGGTCGATTTCAGTTTGATTATTTAAAAAAATGATCGTTTTTGATTTCAATTTCGATTATGCATTATGTGGGTTGAAACGATGTAACAACAACGAATAAATGTCCCATGATGATTGTGACTGCCCATTACTGCTTATTACTTTTTAACCATCATTTAGTCACATGACTTTTACTTTAATCAAATACTTCAGTTGTTTTGTATATAACATCTGTTTTATTTGATGAAGAAGTTATCTCATCTCTATAGAGCTGCTACCTTTTCTGTCTGACAAAATCACTATTTTAGTAAGGCATACTTTTATGACTCCTGCATACCAACTACATGTCACAGATGGTGTATTTTCATGTAGAGATACTTTGGGAAGCAACTGCTCTCTCTATCCCCTCACAATCGCACATTCTTTGGACTCTTCCATAGTAGGCACAAAAGAAACACACATTGTAGTCATTGTAGTTAATTACTGCGTTTTCTGCTCTAAACTATGTGGACTATTGGCCTGTTGGAAACTACATATCCCTACCACATCACACACTTTGGGTTTGATCTGATTGGTCTCTAGAGAAACGGCGCAATGTGCGCATAGAGCTCACATAAAAAAAACTGACCGAAATGGAAAATTGAACCAATGTCAGTCAAAAATAACCGACATTTCAGTTAATCACTAGGCATTAATATTTCCACACTATGCGGTTAGAATAATACTGTGACATTTTCAAAATAATGATAATACCCTTTTAATGTGGTCTGAAAGACCACCTGAAATGTCAGCTAGTTTTGTATGGGTGGAGATTTGGCCTGCCTGGTGACATCGCCAGGTGGCAAATTAGACAATAGACCAACAAGAAAGTAAGTTCCAAACCTCTCTGCTATTAACAGCTTGTTGTCAGCTTTCCCCTCCCCACTCAGACCTAACAAAATTGTTGCTTCAGAAATGTTTTTGTATTTTTGTTTATTTTTGACCATTGTAATTTAAAACAATCACAGTAGCTAGATTTCCATCCAATTGGCAAGATTTTCATGTGAATATTCAAAAATCTGAAAAACAACGTGCACATTTTCCCCCAAGAAATTAGTTTTAATGTTCTGTTAACAAACTATAGTTTGCATGACACAAGTACATTTTCCAACAATTGATTATAGACAGATTATTTCACATATAATTCACTGTATCACAATTCCAGTTGGTCAGAAGTTTACATACACTAAGTTGACTCTGCCTTTAAACAGCTTGGAAAACGCCAGAAAATGATGTCATGGCTTTAGAAGCTTCTGATAGGCTAATTGACATCATTTGAGTCAATTGGAGGTGTGCCTGTGGATGTATTTCAAGGCCTACCATCAAACTCAGTGCCTCTTTTCTTGACATCATGGGAAAATCAAAAGAAATCAACCAAGACATAAAAAAAAAATTGTAGACCTCCGTCTGGTTCATCCTTGGGAGCAATTTCAAAACGCCTCAAGGTACCACGTTCATCTGTACAAACAATAGTAGGCAAGTATAACCACCATGGGACCACGCAGCATTCATACCGCTCAGGAAGGAGACTCGTTCTGTCTCCTAGAGATGAACTTACTTTGGTGCGAAAAGTGCAAAGGAATCCCAGAACAACAGCAAAGGACCTTGTGAAGATGCTGGAGGAAACAGGTACAACATTATCTATATCCACATTAAAACGAGTCCTATATCGACTCAGCAAGGAAGAAGCCACTGCTCCAAAACCGCCATAAAAAAGCCAGACAACGATTTGCAACTGCACATGGGGACAAAGATCGTACTTTTTGGAGAAATGTCTTCTGGTCTGATGAAACAAAAATAGAACTGTTTGGCCATAATGACCATCACAATTTTTTTTGAGGAAAAAGGGGGATGCTTGCAAGCAGAAGAACACCATCCCAACCGTGAAGCACGAGGGTGGCAGCATCATGTGGGGGTGCTTTGCTGCAGGAGGGACTGGAGCACTTCACAAAATATCTGGCATCATGAGGGAGGAAAATTATGTGGATATATTGAAGCAACATCTCAAGTCATTGGTCAGGATGTTAAAGCTTGGTCGCAAATGGGTCTTCCAAATGAACAATGACCCCAAGCATCTAACAATGACCCCAACCCTCTAGCATACTTCCAAATATGCTGAAAATGACTTAAGGACAACAAAGTCAAGGTATTGGAGTGGCCATCACAAAGCCCTGACTTCAATCCTATAGAACATTTGTGGGCAGAACTGAAAAAGCGTGTGTGAGTGAGGCCTACAAGTCTGACTTACTGCAAATTGATAAATTATATGACTAAACTCAACAAAAAGAATAATAAACTGTATTATGAAGCCAAGATCAATGATATGAATTATGGAAAAAGATATTTGGCGTAAGCAGGAAATGCCAACAACGATCATTGAGCCATCGTTCTCATGCACAAAAAAAATTAATAATAACAGAAAACCATTGCAAGTTTGAATTTTGTAAAGGTAGTGTGGGAGAGGTGTGAAAATTACTGTTATCAATCAATAATGACAGACCTCCTGGCATTGACAACTTAGATGGAAAGGTACTGAGGATGGTAGCTGACTCTATAGCCACTCCTATCTGTCCTATCTTTAATCTGAGCGCAGAGGAAAGTCTCAGGCCTGGATGGAAGCCAAAGTAATTCCACTACCCAAGAATGGTAATGTGGCCTTTACTGGTTCTAACAGCAGACCTATCAGCTTGCTGCCAGCTCTTAGCAAACCTTTTTCATGTTTTTTTTTGTTTGAACAAATACAATGCTATTTCTCTGTAAACAAATTAGTAACAGACTTTCAGCATGCTCACGGAGAAGGGCACTCAACATGTACCGCACTGACACAAATGACTGATGATTAGTTTAAAGAAATAAGAAGATTGTGGGAGCTGTACTGTTAGATTTCAGTGCAGCCTTTGATATTTTCTCTGATTCTCTGGTTTGATGAAACCAAGATTGAACTATTTGGCCTGAAAGCATCACGTCTGGAGGAAACCTGGCACCATCCCTTCAGGGAAGTATAGTGGTGGCAGCTTCATGCTGTGGGGGGGGGGGTTTCAGCGGCAGGTACTGGGAGACTAGTCAGGATTGAGCGAAAGATGTACGGAGAGATCCTTGATGAAAAACCTCATCCAAAGCGCTCAGGACCTCAGACTGTGGGGGAAAGGTTCACCTTCCAACAGGACAACAACCCTAAGCACACAGCCAAGGCAACGCAGGAGCTGCTTCGGAACAGGTCTCTGAATTTCCTTGAGTGACCCAGCCAGAGCCCGGACTTGAACCCAATCGAACATCTCCAGAGAGACCTGAAAATAGATGTGCAGAGAAGAATGAGAAAAACTACCCAAATACAGTTGTGCAAAGCTTGTAAAATCATTCCCAATAAGACTTGTAATCGCTGTCATAGGATGCTTCAGCAAAGTACTGAGTAAAGGGTCTGAATACTTAAGTCAATTTGATATCTGTTTTTTATTTTGAATACATTTGCACCAATTTCTAAAAACCTGTTTTTGCTTTGTCATTATGGGCTATTGTGTTTAGATTGATGAGGGAAAAAACAATTTAATCCATTTTAGAATAAGGCTGTAACATGACAAAATGTGGAAAAAGTCAAGGGGTCTGAATACTTTCTTGATGCACTGTACAGTCATGCCAATAAGAGCAAAGTAGCCACATTTGCATTTGTTCAAGCTGTTTTCTAGTGACATTTATTTGGACACATCCATTGCAATGAGCTAATGAGGCGCGATTTCGCTTGGCATAGAACATGTACTTGCTCGTCGGGACACTATTGTTCAGAGGAGCTAGCCAACAACATAACTAACACAATCACTTCAAACTGAAGCTGGAAAGACTGCAAACTATTTTCACTTTGTTTAATTTTTAATATTTTTTTCATTTGACATTTCCTTGTATATATCCATACAAATGATGGCAGCCTATTTCATGATTTCGAGTGGCTGAGAAACGCTGCCTGCCTGTCTGTCTCCCGACATGTTCATTACTATGTGACAGCTGGAGATCGAATTTGAATATTGAAACAATGTTGCAAATGTCAGAGAGACAGGCCGCAAATTTTATTCAAATCTCAGCGGTTGAAAACTAAATGTTAGCCTAAAATAAATGTGAGATAATGTCTAGATGTTTTTTTTTATAGTGTAGATCAAGTTTACAAAGTTCCTGGCTGGGCTGATGAGACAGTGGATTGCACAGTCAGATGGAACAGAGTAAATAGGCATTTTAGCGTCATAGATTTAGCTGGTGGTAACTTGTGGAAGAGACACCGGCTGGAATGCGGCTTTAACCAATCAACATTTGAGGAGAATGTGGCAACCAATCACATCTGTCAAGCTCCTGTGACTACTGGAAATAAGTATCCATACATGTTTATCTCTGCACTGCACTCGGTCGCTCCCACTTCTCCATGGCAGACGGCACTGTGTGCCTTTGCTCATCAGGGAGAGAAGAGAAAGAGAGGCCCTACAAGTTTAAATGAAAAACAGTACTGGTGAGTGTGTGGCCTATTAATAAAGTGCATCTTTATCCGGTCAGGAAAGACCAATAAATGGCTGCCCCCTCAAAGCTCTTAATCGTCCAATTAGTCTTAGAGCGGTCGCAGCCCAACCCCTTCTCTCAGGGCCCAGGCTGAATCCATCAACCACATTCAATATGCACGTGTACACTTTCTCTCTTCACTTTACTCAGATAGGCACATGAGAATGAAGCCATTTGTTCAGGGAGTTGGCTATCGGTATGATCAGCAGACTCAGTCCTCTGTGAGGTAAAGACAACACACAAGTGCTTCGGGGGAGTCTGCATGCTAATCTGTGAGTGGCGTTTGACCTAGGCTTATTTCCCTAGTCCCCCCCCCCGTATCTCAGCCCCTTGCTCTGTACACTATGTTCTCTGTTATTTCAGTAGCTTAGAACCTCATTTCAGACACAATTAGCCTTTAGCCTGTGTAGAATTTTGCTCCGTGTGCTGTTTTTCTTTCTTTTTTATTTTTTTGTGCAAATTCCTAATTTCACTTTGCTGATAGAGATCGTTGTTGGAGAAAGAAAATGAATTATCTGGAGAAAACACATTACAGGCCCTAAACACCTCCAATTAAGGGGTAGGTAGGATAAATGTAACCACATGTAACATATGGATTTGCATCCCAATATAAAGTTACACCTCACTTTTCTATTTTTAGAGTTATGACATAAAACTGATCAGAAATCCGTAGAAGGCTGAAGAATGCCGAAGTCATGCCGTGAAAAAACATTTGCGGGGTGTGACGTCATATGGAGGACCCGGTAAACCAGATAATTCCCTATAATGTAAAATCCGAAAGAAACATCTTCAAATGTATAATTTCAAATTAAACCAAATCGCATGCACTCATGACTACTGGTTTCAATTACATTTTCAGCCAACTTACAAGCAAATACTTTATGAATATATTGTTACAAATCAGCTTGCAAGATTGCTAGCCAACTAGTCTGCTAACATTAGCCCTACTAGCCTGTTAACGTTAGCCTTACTAGCCTGCTTAACGTTACGTTAGCACTTCAAGAGTCAGCCAGTTGCTATCAATACTTAGCTTACAGCTACATTAAAGTAAAGCAAAGTTTAAAATCCACATCTATCCAGTTATCAAAGAATGTTATATGCAGTTAACATGATCTTTGCCAGCAAACTAGCTAGCCAGTTAACGTGAACTATTTTAATCAGCCAGCTAGCCTAGCCAGCTAATTTTACAACAAAGAAGACCAGCGAGCACAGGCAGGGGCCCATCGTGGTAACGACTGTACGCTGAGTTAGCTACCAAACAAAGCGAGTGCCAGGGAGAGAGGCACTTCCGATGTGAGAAGCCTAGCTAGCTATTTCAGCCAGCTAACTAGCCTTGCCAGCTAGCGTATCACTGCAGAGGAAACGTCCGCCAGATAATAAATGTCAATCTCAGACAAAAGCAGCGTCTCCGAGCAGAGCAGGAACTCTGTCTCCCCTGAGCCTGACCTACATTTACATTTAAGTCATTTAGCAGACGCTCTTATCCAGAGCGACTGGAGAATCTGATAAAGACGAGGTGGTGGTAACAGAGCAGGCAGCTGAGGCAGGGATCAGATTTCTGTTTCGATTTGAGCCCAAAGCAAGGCACCGAGAGCGTGCTGGGATTGAACTTGTAGTGCAGGATGCGGCTCCGCGTGTGGGGAATGTTGATTGGTAATATGGCTAGCTAGTTTGCTACTGAGAATACACCCTATAATGTCACTTCCTTCGTAACTATGTCTTGAACCATGTCAAAATAACTTGTTGTAGGTGCTCGTGCAGCAGGTGTATTCCCATGCCATTAGTCTGTGTGCTGTCAGGAATACCTGCAGACAACGTCCATGATGACAGAGGATGGGGTGGGTTGTATAACTCAACATTCTGGCTTCCCCACTGTCTGCCTGAATGTCAGTGTGCTGCGCTCGGCCTACAAAAGTGGTTACAAACGTTTTTTTTTGGTTACTGTACCACCAACTGAATTTTGCTCCACCCAGTGTACCCCTAAAGTACCCACAGTGGTGGAAAAAGTACTTGATTGTTATACTTGAGTAAAAGCAAAGATACCTCAATAGAAAATGACTCAGGTAAAAGTGAAAGTCACCCAGTAAAATACTCCTTGAGTAAGAGTCTAAAAGTATCTGGTTTAAAAAGTACAGTGGTGGAAAAATGACTAAATGATCATACTTTAATAATATAAAAAGTTCAAGTTTATGCTATACATAAAAAAAATGTTAAACATTTTTTATTAAGGGACAGAGAAGGGCACACTCCCACACTCAGACATGATTTCCAAACGCAGTATTTGTGTTAAGTGAGTCTGCCAGATCAGAGGCAGTAGGGATAACAATCATTTACATTGATAGGTGCCTGTATTGGACCATTTTGCTGTCCCTCCTGAGGATTTGAAATGTATCAAGTACTTTTGGGGGTCAGGGAAAAAAGTACATCATGTCTTTAGGAATGTAGTGGCATAAAAGTTGTCAAAAATATAAATACTTAAAGTAAAGTACAGATACCCCAAAAAACTATATGCCCAGAATGCCAATAAAGTTCATAGTCAACACGAGCTAGTTAATCTATGAATAGAATCCTTACAAATCAAATGTAATAATAAAATCTAATTATGTTACAGCACTCCCCCTGCCAATAGTAAAAACTTTTTCCCTGTCTTTTTAGAAAGTTCAGATACAATTGCCTACAGACAGTTCCACAGCTGGAAGTGGAGATATCTGGGGCAGTACAACCATGTGCCAATTCCAGCATGTGAAGTCAATGGGATAAGAAATAGGTTCCCAAATGAGGAGAACATGCCCTACACGGGATTCATGTTACCATAAAAATAATTCAAACACGTTTTAACTTTTTTATTAGTGGTTATAAAAACATACACTGTCTGTACAAAACATTAAGAGCACCTGCGCGAGACATAGACTGACTAGGTGAATCCAGTTGAAAGCTATCATACATTATTGACGTAACTTGTAAAATCTACTTCAATCAGTGTAGATGAAGGGGAGGATGCAGGTTAAAAAACACTCATATGGATCCAACCCCTTTTTTTCAATTTTCATCTAAAATGTCATACCCAAATCTAACTGTCTGTAGCTCAGGACCTGAAGCAAGGATATGCATATTCTTGATACCATTTGAAAGGAAACACTTTGAAGTTTGTGGAAATGTAAAATTAATGTAGGTGAATACAACACATTAGATCTGGTAAAAGATAATACAAAGGAAATAATGTTGAGTGATGAGGGTTTCAACCACAAGCTAAGATCTGTCAACGAACTGCTTTATTCCTCTTCAACCCCTCCAGCTCACACCATGTGCCGCTCTTCACTTCATTGCTCTAAGATACAAACAAAAAAACAAATACACTTCAGTGCAATTAAGCAAATCAGATTTGACAAATCAATAGAGCAAATTGTTTGAACGACTTTACAGTATAAGACAAATTGTTCTTTACCTGAACAATTTCTATGTTCAAAATCTTGTTGATTCTCTGTTCGACAGCAGGGAACGTCCCAAACCGTGCAGAGTGCCTGGGACTATCACTCCTTCAATCTGCTGCCAAGACCAGATCTCCACCCACTTCCTGGAGGGTTTTTGATGGCGCCACTCTGCTTGACATCCCATGTCTTGAGGACTGCTGACTCAAGGTGCAAATTGGAGTGGGTCTAGGGTGTCCGGGAGGGTGCTGTTGATGTGAGCCATGACCAGCCTTTCAAAGCACTTCATGGCTACTGACGTGAGTGCCATGGGGCGGTAATTATTTAGGCAGGTTACCTTCGCTTCCTTGGGCACAGAGACTATGGTGGTCTGCTTGAAACATGTAGGTATTACAGACTCGGTCAGGGAGAGTTTGAAAATGTCAGTGAAGACACTTGACAGTTGGTTCGCGTATGCTTTGAGTACACGTCCTGGTAATCCGTCTGGCCCAGCGGTTTTGTGAATGTTGACCTGTTTAAAGGTTTTGTTCACATCGGCTACCGAGAGCGTTATCACACAGTCATATGGAACAGCTGGTGCTCTCGTGCATGCTTCAGTGTTGCTTGCCTCGAAGCGAGCATCAAAGGCATTTAGCTTGTCTAGTAGGCTCGCATCACTGGGCAGTTTGTGTCTGGGTTTCCCTTTGTAGTCCGTAACAGTTTTCAAGCCCTGCCACATCCGACGAGCATCAGAGCCGGTGTAGTAGGATTCAATCTTAATCCTGTATTGATGCTTTGCTTGATTGATGGTTCGTCTGAGGGCATAGCGGGATTTCTTATAAGCATCCGGATTAGCGGCAGCTCTAGCCTTTAGCTCAATGCAGATGTTGCCTGTAATCCATGGCTTCTGGTTGGGATATGTACGTACAGTCACTGTGGGGACGACGTCATCGATGCACTTATTGATGAAGCCGATGACTGAGGTGGTGTATTCCTCAATGCCATTGGATGAATCCCAGAACATATTCCAGTCTGTGCTAGCAAAACAGTCCTGTAGTGTAGCATCTGCGTCATCTGACCACTTCCGTATTGAGCGAGTCACTGTTACTTCCTGCTTTAGGTTTTGCTTGTAAGCAGGAATCAGGAGGATAGAATTATGGTTAGATTTGCCAAATGGAGGGCGGGGAAGAGCTTTGTATGCATCTCTGTGTGTGGAGTAAAGGTGGTCTAGGATTTTCTTTTCCCTTGTTGCACATGACATGCTGGTAAAAATGTAATAAAACTGATTAGTTTGCCTGCATTAAAGTCCACGGCCGCTAGGAGCGCCACTTCATGGTGAGCATTTTCTTCTTTGCTTATAGCCTTATAGAGTTGGTTTGGAGCGGTCTTAGTGCCAGCTCCCTTTTGTGGTGGTTAATAGACGGCTACGAAGAATACAAATGAGAACTCTCTTGGTAGATAATGTGGTCTGCAGCTTATCATAAGGTACTCTACCTCAGGTGAGCAATACCTCAAGACTTTCTTTAATATTAGACATCGCGCACCAGCTGTTATTGACAAAAAGACACACACCCCCACCCCTCATCTTACCAGAGGTAGCGTCTCTGTTCTGCCTGGTGCATGGAAAATTCCGCTAGCTCTATATTGTTTGAATCTTCATTCAACCACATCTCGGCGAAACATAAGATGTTACAGTTTATAATGTCCTGTTGGTAGGATAATCTTAATAGGAGGACATACATTGTATTTTACAATGATTGCACGTTAGCAAGAAGAATGGAAGGCATTGATAGTTTACTCGCTCGCCTCCGGATTCTCAGAAGGATCCCCGATCTGCATCCCCTTTTCCGGAATCTATTCTTCATACAAAAGGCGTGGATCTGGGCCTTTTCCAGTGAAAGCAGGATATCCTTCTCGTCGGACTCGTTAAAGGAAAATGTTTCTTCCAGTCCGCGGTGAGTAATCGCTTTTCTGATGTCCAGAAGTTATTTTCGGTCATAAGAGATGGTAGCAACAACATTATGTACAAAATACAAATAGTCCAGGTAGCCATTTGATAAGCTGTTCAGGAGACTTATGGCTTGGGGTTAAAAGCTGTTGAGTAGCCATTTGGTCCTAGACTTGGTGCTCCGGTATCGCTTGCCATGTGGTAGTCAAGAGTACTGTCTATGACTGGGGTGGCTGGGGTCTTTGACAATTTTTAGGGCCTTCCTCTGACATTGCCTGGTGTAGAGGTCCTGGATGGCAAGCAGCTTTGCCCCAGTGATGTACTGGGCCATACGCACTACCCTCTGTCGTGCCTTGCGGTCAGAGGCCAAACAGTTGCCGTACCAGGCAGTGATGCAACCAGTCAGGGATGCTCTCGATGTTGCAGCTGTAGAACCTTTTGAGGATCTGAGGACCCATGCCAAACCCGACACCAAAATGGCAGCAGAAAGGAGCAGATTGCCTGCTGGTACCCTCCCGATTATAGGTTAGCCGGACCATTTCCTCACATGGTTGCACGACCTGCAGATCTGCGTGACGTTGAGCACTGTTCCTCTGGCTGTTGACGTAGTCTCTGGACTCTCTCCTCCACACCCAACACAGACTTGGAGAAGCTTCATCAGTTGGGACTGGAACACAATAAACATATTTTCCTCATTCAGACTGGCTGAAGCCTCAGGCTCCATATGAGTGAATAAAATATATGTCAGACATTATTATAACATCAAACATTTTTACAGACGCTGTAGGACAACCAAAGGGTGTGTTCACAATTCAAAATATGTACACCTATCACGTGTGCTCCCTCTCCAGCCTCTAGGTCACCAGGCTGCTCGTTATGGCGCACACCTGTCACCATCGTTACACGCATTATGACACTCACCTGGACTCCATCACCTTCTTGATTACCTGCCCCATGTCTGTGTGCTGTTTGAGTTTCTTGTTTTATATTATGTTCTGTTTAGTTATTAAAACACTCACTCCCTGAATTTGCTTCCTGACTCTCAGGGCACAATGTTACAACACCACTACTCACCCAATGATCACATCTTCTTCATCCTCAGCTGGGATGTAGTCCTCATCCACCATGTCATTTCCATCGCCATAGATTTCCCCGTTCCACTCCTCCAAACCCAGGTCCACTCTTCCTCTTCTCCAATTGATGTGAATTGCACAAACTGGGATTGCGCCATATTGTTGATTGTTTGGGATGTAGAAAATACAGTATATGAATTATCTGAAGATGTCAGATCAGTAATTCAATCTAATCATCAATCCACATCCATTTACTACAATGCAATGACATTGACCAATAGGACCATCTGAAAAAATGACTTTACTTGACGTTAGCCAGCTAGGCAAGTTAGAGAGGTGGCTCGCTAGCTCCCATGTCTTAAACCCAGGAAAGTGTCAATATGTCAACCACGACCACTACCAAATCCACAGGAGAAGAGCAGATGCAATTTTTCACATAAATTTAGCTATATGGTCTCTTTTTTTCGTGGATGTACATAGTAGCTCACCAGCGCCAACACTTGGTTTTGAATGTAATTACATGCTAGCATGGCTAGTAGCTAACGTTAGCCAGCTGGAACTAGCCAGGTAGCACCGGTTCTTCATATGACATTGATTCTCCATATGACATATCGGTAACCAGATCATGACTACAGCTAAGTTACCAAGTCTTTGACCACACTGTGTTGTTACTTTGGTGAGTAAAATCTCATGCTTCCTACCCTCTAAAGCCTACAAAACTACTGTTAAAACCCCATAGTTGTTGATACACTAGGGTTATCAATGTTGCTGAAGCATTTCATTCATTCTTTGAAAGTAGTTTTAATACCATTTCAAGGGAGAGGTTTCAAAGAAATTCCTGGAAAAGCGTCGACATCGGCTGCCGTTTTAAGCTTTGTGCTGCAGCACCTGTGGCCTTTCATTTGGCAAAAGCCAAGAGGGACAAAAAAAATCTTAGGCCTTGTGTTAATGTCAATGGAAGATGAGCATAAAGGTTGGAGTTGTGCATGTGTATCTAAACTTCGGGTTTGAAATATTATTTTCACAAAGGTCTAGTTTGTGACCAACGCTGAATGTGATGAGAGCTTGGTATAGACTCAGCTTTTGGGTTTCGCGTTTGTAACCAACCATGAACAGAAAGCCCCCCTGACAACAATATTTGACTGTCATAGCATTTGTTCCAGCTCGAGATGATTAAAACGCAATGCATTATTCTGACTGCATGCAATCCTCTCCAATGTCAATTACTACTATATAGTTGTGACTGTGTTCAATATTTGTTCTGATTGTGTTCAATATTGAATAGTCTGGGTGATTGTGTTAATAGGGAAATGCACTTCTGCTAGAGTCATAGATGCATCACTGTTTCACAGGCTACTAGCTAGTCTTGTAACTGGAACACAGTACAAGATGCACATTTTCTTTATTGAATTATAGTTCTTATAGTTCCCTAATAACATGTTAGCATGTCTTCAATCAGGAATGAAAGCCCTGACACAAAACAAACATGGAATATGTGTACATATTTTACCGAACCCTACACATATCCCCTTGAGGAAAGCCTCCATTTCCTGTGCTTTTCCTCTCAGCACTTTTGAGCTGGAGTCGTAATTAAAAAAGCAAAGGAGGAAAGGAGACACTTTCTTCATGTTAATTATCTGCCGCCATACACTAGCGACTCTCCTCCAACACTCGCGACTCTCCTCCAACAGCATGGAAGGGATTTCATTTGAATAAAATTGAATTTAATCAGCGTGCTGAGTGGGGGGGGAAGCACAGGAAATATTTGCAGCCTCCCCCCAGGGAGAGCGGGGGGACAGGTATTAACTTGATTAACTTGTGTATGAATACAATAAAATAATAATTCCTTAGGCACTCTCACCCCCTTCCGTTTTTGTCGCTCTAGCTCGTTCCCTGTTGCTATCCATTTCCCCGTTCAGGATATGCTACACAAGGCCCTGATAACTGGGTTTCTAGTATTCTTCTGGCACAGCAAGCAAGCATGTTGGAATTGATAAGACATTGATAAGACCGTTGTTTCACACTGGAAACATTGCACACGTACACAAATATGTTTTCTACTGCCATAAGGGAATTTTGTTTTTCTTATCTCAGATACCCAGTAACAAGTTTCAATTGAACAGAGCCCTCCTCCATTAACATTGCCACAAGTGACAGTCCCTTGTCTTGTCTCCCCTGCCTGTCTGGCAGAGACACAGTGAACGGCACCAGTCAGTAGAGCAGCACTGTGACACTGCCAGAACAGATGAACTGTCTGGAGACATGTAACAGAAGCACTCCAAGTGGTAATGGAGACATTCACCCTCAGTGGATCTGATTGGCTGTTTCTCCCTCTCTGACAGATTGCACCCCAGGAGGACATGCTCTCTATTCTGTGATCGCAGAATTTCCCCTCTTTCCTTTCCTCCCTCATTTGTTCCTTATCACGTCCAACACTCCTACCACCTCCACGTCGGCGCCCCTTTTGGTGGGAGTGTTGTTTTTGTTGCTATTTCAAAGAAACCAAATGCTTCCTTCCCACATTCACTTTATTTTCAATGTTAATTTTCCAAAGGGAGATTTGGGAGATTTTCCAAATCTTATTTAACCATTGTGTGATTTTTGAGTCTGTGGAACCCATTTTCAATGTTTACTAAAATAAAAATGATACAATGACGTTTTTTTTCAACCTCAGACTCATTGGCCTTGGCTCATTTTCTGTGAAGAACATGTAAATGAACACATTTTCATTGAGTGCACACTGTGCACCCCCCTACACATTTCTATGAGATATGTGGTGTTCGGGCCCGAGGGTAATAAAAGTATGGAAAAGTGTGTAGGTGAAAACAAATTAAAATGAAACAAAAAGGTTTGCTGTGTGCCTTCACTCTGTCTTCCTCCTCCCTGGGCCTGCTGTTTCAACATAGCACCAATAGCTTGTCTGTCTCCCTGCCTGAATGCCTGTCTCTCACTTTTCTCGCACTCTTTACCCTTTCTAGTGTGTGAAACTACACAATGTCTTGTGGAAACCTGCACAATGATATTACAATAAATTATTTTGATACATTATATCAATACATTGTAGAAAATTCAGTATTTTCCCACACTCTACCCCAGCCAGTTGCAAATTGGGGGACGGACACAACAAATAAATAGCTTGCATGTGTGGCTCCTTACCACAATCAATCAGTATGGCAAAAAAAGTATCTCTGCTCAGAGGGCCTTAGACATTATTTTGCAGAGAGAGAGAAGCTTTTTTTCCCAACAAACAAGATGGCGTCTGTCTTTGTCTTGTCGTGTCCCGTGTATATATATATTTTTTCCCTCGTATATATTTTTTATATTTTTAACTTCAATTTCAACATACTCTCTTGCAACCCACCTCACCCAATGTGGTATGGATCTGCTATTTTCTATAATTTAGAACCGGAACCCCCAACAGAAGCTAGACAGCTAACTAGCTACTAGCTAGTAGTCAGTTAGCCACTGCTAGCGGTCATCAGCTAACCTCAGCCCGGACAACTCCTGCCAGTCTGCAAAGCGAGATTCAACCCAGAGCATATCAGACTGCTTTTCTCTACTACATCTCCGGATTCCTACCGCAAGCTCTGAACCTTTTCACCTGGATCATCACAGCTACCTAGTTGCATTCCGAGTGGTTACTCCTGGCTAACATCTCTGTCCCGAAGCAAGCACCAGTTAGCCTGCTCCCGGCTAGCTGAAGAGGTCACTTCTTGGGCTACAATACCTATTTTGCCAATTGGCCTTTACCCCTTTTACTGCGACACGAAGCCCCGCCGTTTCATCACGACTGGTCTACCGACATAATCTGCCCGAGGGGGTTTCAACAGGCTCCTCCATCACAATGTCCCTGAAGGCCCATCTGCTAGCCTGCTAGCCACGGCCTGCTAGCTATCTAGAGCATATTAGACTGTCTTGTTTTCTTCTCTACCACATCGCCACATCTACGAATTCCTACCGCTAGCTCTGAACCTTTACCGGATCATCGCAGCTAGCTAGCTGCTATACAAGTGGCTACTCCTGGTTAACGTCTCTATCCCGAAGCAAGCACCAGTTAGCCTGGAGCTAGCCCTGAGCTAGGCCCACTTCCCGGCTAGCTGAAGAGGTCCATCAGCCAATTTCTTGGGCTACAATACCTATTTTGCCAATTGGCCTGGACCCTTTTACTGCCTACACGGACTATCACGACTGGTCTGCCGATGAACCATCTGAGGGGGCTTCGACATCCTCTAAGGCCCTTCTGCTGCCCTGGCCCGCTAGCTGTCTGAATCGCCGTGTCTCCAGCTCTACTAGCTACTCACTGGACCCTATGATCGCTCGACTATGCATGCCTCTCCCTAAGGTCAATATGCCTTGTCCATTGCTGTTTTGGTTAGGGATTATTGTCTTATTTCACTGTAGAGCTCTAGCCCTGCTCAATATGCCTCAGCTAGCCCTTTTGTTCCACCTCCCACACATGCGGTGACCTCACCTGGTTTAAATGGTGTCTCTGGAGACAAAACCTCTCTCATAATCACTCAATGCCTAGGTTTACCTCCACTGTATTCACATCTTACCATACCCTTGTTTGTACATTATGCCTTGAATCTATTCTTCCACGCCCAGAAACCTGCTCCTTTTACTCTCTGTTCCGAATGCACTAGATGACCAGTTCTTATAGCCTTTAGCCGTACCCTTATCCTACTCCTCCTCTGTTCCTCTGGTGATGTAGAGGTTAATCCAGGCCCTGCAGCGCCAAGCTCCACTCCTATTCCCCAGGCGCTCTCATTTGTTGACTTCTGTAACCGTAAAAGCCTTGGTTTCATGCATGTTTACATTAGAAGTATGTTTTATTCACTGCTATAGCATACTCTGCAACCCGGATGTCCAAGCCGTGTCTGAATCCGTGTTTAGGAAGGCCACCAAAAATCCAGAAAGTTCCATACCTAACTAGAAATGCCAAAGGGGGCGGAGTTGCAATCTACTGCAGAGATAGCCTGCAGAGTTCTGTCATACTATCCAGGTCTGTGCCCAAACAAATTTGAGCGACTACTTTTAAAAATCCACCTTTCCAGAAACAAGTCTCTCACCGTTGCCGCTTGTTATAGACCACCTTCAGCCCCCAGCTGTGCCGTGATCACCATATGTGAATTGATTGCCCCCCATCTATCTTCAGAACGCATACTGTTAGGTGACATAAACTGGGATATGCTTAACACCCCCGGCTGTCCTACAATCTAAACTAGATGCCCTCAATATATATGCCATTTAGCGGACGCTTTTATCCAAAGCGACTTACAGTCATGTGTGCATACATTCTACGTATGGGTGGTCCCGGGAATTGAACCCACTACCCTGGCGTTACAAGTGCCATGCTCTACCAACTGAGCTACAGAAGGACCACTATCAATCTCACACAATTATCAATGAACCTACCAGGTACAACCCCAAATCTGTAAACATGGGCACCCTCATAGATCCTGACCAACCTGTCCTCTAAATACCTCTCATCAATGTCAAACGCTCCCTAAAACACTTCAGCGAGCAAGCCTTTCTAATCAACCTGGCCCGGGTATCCTGGAAGGATATTGACCTCATTCCGTCAATAGAGGATGCCTGGTTATTCTTTAAAAGTGCTTTCCTCACCATCTTAAGCATCTCCAATCCAAAATTAAGTATAGAATCAGCTTCCTATTTCGCAACAAAGCCTCCTTCACTCATGCTGCCAAACATACCCTCGTAAAACTGACTATCCTACCGATCCTTGACTTCGGCGATGTCATTTACAAAATAGCCTCCAACACTCTACTTAGCAATTTGGATGCAGTCTATCACATTGCCATCCGTTTTGTCACCAAAGCCCCATATACTACCCATCACTGCGACCTGTATGCGCTCGTTGGCTGGCCCTCGCTTCATATTCGTCGCCAAACCCACTGGTTCCAGGTCATCTATAAGTCTTTGCTAGGTAAAGCCCCGCCTTATCTCAGCTCACTGGTCATCATAGCAGCACTCCAGCAGGTCTATTTCACTGGTCACCCACAAAGCCAATTTATTTTGTTGCTCCTTTTCACCCCTGTATCTCTACTTGCACATTCATCTTCTGCACATCTATCATTCCAGTAGTTAATTGCTAAATTGTCATTTCTTCGCCACTACGGCCTATTTATTGCCTTACCTCCCTAATACCTCATTTGCACTCACTGTATATAGACTTTTCTATGGTGTCATTTTTGGTCATTTGAAATTTGCTGTCATAAATGGCATCAACTCCTTCGCCTTTTCAGGATGCGCATGGCATATGGTCACTAGTTTAACCAGGAGGAGGGGCCTCATTTATCACAGTAAATTCATCAGGCTTGAGACATGTTTCAGTCAGACCAATCAAATCAAGATTATGATCAGTGATTAGTTAATTGACTGACTGGCTTGGAAGTGAGGGATCTAACATTAAGAAACCTTATTTTGAGATGTGAGATCGCAATCTCTTTCAATAATGACAGGAATGCAGGAGGTCTTTATTCCAGTGAGATTGCTAAAGCCATGTTTCAGACATAAGGAGTGGATGGCTGTTGGATCTGTCAATTAATCTTGATAGTTGTACAGTCGTCTCAAATAAAACTGTGGAAGGACCTCTGTGTTACTCTGGACACCGATCTCTCTTTTGACGAACATATCAAGACTATTTCAAGGACAGGTTTTTCCATCCTCGTAATCAGAAAGTTTTTGTCCAAAAATGCTCTACTCTAAATACACTTCAGTTAGTGCTTAACATGGCTGCTAGAATCCTGACTACAACCAAAACATTTGATCATATTACTCCAGTGCTAGCCTCTCTACAAATCATTACATGGCCTTGCTCCTAGCTATCTCCGATATGGTCCTGCTGTACATAGCTACAAGTACGGTACTGTCAGAAGATGCAGGCCTCCTTGTTGTCCCTTGAATTTCTAAGCAAACAGCTAGAGGCAGGACTTTCTCCTATAGAGCTACATTTTAATGGAATGATCTGCCTATCCATGTGAGAGACGCAGACTCGGTCTTGACTTTTTAAAGTCTTTACTGAAGACTCATCTCTTCAGTAGATCCTATGATTGAGTGTAGTCTGGCCCAGGGGTGCGAAGATGAACGTCAAGGTACAGGAGCGACAAACTGCCCTTCCTGTCTCTGCCTGGCCGGCTCCCCTCTCTCCACTAGGATTTAATAGATTATATAATGGATTACAATGCCACAAAAGGAGGGGTGGACAATTTAGACAAGCTGGTGACTGGCTACAGCTGCAAAAGAGGAACCCTACGCTGGCCACTTGTGATATTCTTCAACATCTTGGACATCTCGGCATACAATGTGTTTGTCATCGGGATGGCGTTGAACCTAGATTGGAATAGAGGGAAGCTCCAGAGGAAACAGCTTTTTCTTGAGGAGCTGGGTAAGACCTCAAATCCAGAGGAGGCAACATATCCCAAGGACCCCAGCTTCTGCAATCAACCTGAGGAGGATTCAGGAAGAGGATGCTGGAACCTGATTCTCCTGACCCACAGAACCAACCACTCCAATACCGGTAGTAGGTGTGAGTGATGTTGTTGCATGTGTGTGTGTCTGACTCTCCTACCTTGGCCTGCTGTAACTATCTATGTGAGAGAGTGAGATGTTAGTAAAATTCCTGAACTAAGTGTTTTCATCATTCTAGATTATAGCCGGTAGCAACAAGAAGAAGCGCTGCGATGTGTGTGGACCCAAGAAGGACAGGAAGACACAGGAAAGATGCATCATGTGCAAGAAATACATTTGCAACACACACACTGTAAAACTCTGTCCCTCATGTGGTGTGTAGACCGGCCTTAATTTGTGTTCAATGGAGATCATTTATAATTTCCATAAAACACTTTATGTAAAATTTGTCCTTACAATTTGTTCAGTTCAACGCAATAAACATCAGCAATGATGAAAACCTTGTTTCATTTATACTTGTTTAAGATAAACATGATTAATTCCACACGTCTTGATTATAATTGATTATTGTTTACAAAAATAACATTTTTATCAAAAACAAACTAATATAGCTTTTATTGATACATGTGATCTAGCAGGGGTAAATATTAACCATGTATGCGCTATATAACATGTAATTACTATATAAGTCAACAGCCAAGTATTAAGTATGATCATTTTTACGTAAACTGTTATGGCTGTAAGGTTTTAAAAACCCAATGATATAGTGGGTCCATCAGACCTGCGAACATTAGTTGAATAACAAAAACAAGAACACCACACAAGGGTTAAGGTCTACCCCATTTTGCGGGGGCCTTGTAAATTCATTACCATCATTCACGTTGGCAAAGGCTACAGCCTGTTCCCAGTCCCACTACCCCCTTTATAAATGGGATGGGCATTCACCTAATTAAAACCAAGATGCTCCAACATAATTCTTCATGAAGCCGTATTGTGATAAAGGCAAGATAGCAGGACAAAACTGCTCCTTTAAGGAAAAGAAGCCTTTTGTAATGAGGTGATTAATGGAGTTGGGGAAGTGGACGCAATTGCCTGGCTCATTCCTCCCAGCTGGAATGCAGTGGTTCTCCGGGAGGCTGACCGTCAGTTCAGGCTGATCTGAGCACAGCTCCCTTTTATAGTGGCTCTTTGAGGAATACAATTGAATTCTCCATGTCCTATGTTACAGAATGATGTGCAGGTGTGGTATATATGGATTCAATCCCCCAACAGTTTTGATGGCCCCCTGTTATGATGTTGAACAATGTGTTGTCATGGCTGTCACCCTTTATTGCAACATAGTATGTATTTCAAGGCTTTGCTGTTGTGTATTTGTGTCTGGAGAAACTGCAACAATTTCATATCCCCACTTCCCTGGTCAAGCTGGACACATTTTTGTCAATGCTCTCCGGCAAAGACAGCTGGGTAAGGCTGGCACATCAGCACAGCCAGAGTCCACTGTGGGATGCCAGTTTGTCGTGACTCAGAGAAAAGGCACAAGGTGTGGGAGGGAAGAGGAGAAGAGGGCAGAACCTGTCAGATCCAGTTGAGATGGGCAGTTTCGCCTCACTAGCCTGTGGAGCCATCAGCTCACTGCGTTATCCATGTGGCTAGGGCCACACACGCACATGGACACGCGAACATGCACACATAGACACACACATACTGCTCTGATGCGGCTGCCTGGAGCATTGAATTGTGTGTGTGTGTGTGTGTGTGTGTGTGTGTGTGTGTGTGTGTGTGTGTGTGTGTGTGTGTGTGTGTGTGTGTGTGTGTGTGTGTGTGTGTGTGTGTGTGTGTTTGTGTGTGTGTGTGCGTGCGTGCCTGCCTGCCCAGCTAACAACATACGTTCCCACGACTTTAAAGAACATTCCCATTAGGTCATTAACTAATATCTAGTAATGTTTCCAAGAGACCATTCTAGGAACGTTTCAGGGGAACGTTGCAAGGACATTCATGTGTCCAGTTTTCTGTTGATTAGGAGAATCTTCCATCAACTTCCCAGCAAACATACATGGAACATGGTTGCCATGTTCTCAGAACATACAATATTAATATTCTAGACACGTTAAATGAGAACTTTGCAATTTAATGTGTCCAGCTCCCGAGTGGGGCAGGGGTCTAGGGCACTGCATCTCAATGCAAGAGGCGTCACTACAGTCCCTGGTTTGAATCCAGGCTGTATCGCATCCGGCCTTGATTGGGAATCCCATAGGGCGGTGCACAATTGGCCCAGAGTCGTCTGGGGTAGACCGTCATTGTAAATAACAATTTGTTCTTAACTGACTTGCCTTGATAAATAAATAAATTACAATATATATGTATTCAGTTGGTTAGGAGAACATTCCATCAACATCCCACGAAACATACACAGAACATGGTTGCAAAGTTCTCAGAACATCAGATATTAATGTTCTAGACACGTACTCATGAAACATGTCTAGGACATTAATATTGTATATTCTGAGAACATGGCAACGATGTTCTGTGTATATTTGGTGGGACGTTGATGGATTATTCTCCTAACCCTCAGACAACTGGGCACATGAATGTTCTTTCAACGTCCCATTAAACGCATCTAGAACATTAATGTTGTATATTCTGAAAATATTATAACCATGTTCTGTCCTCTTAAGGATTCGCCCCTTTTTAATTTTTTTTGGACTAAAATGACATTCCCAAATCTAACTGCCTGTAGCTCAGGCCCTGAAGCAAGGATATGCATGTCTCATATTCTTGGAACCATTTGAAAGAAAAACACTTTGAAATTTGTAGAAATGTGACAGGAATGTAGGAGAATATAACACAGTAGATCTGGTAAAAGATAATACAAAGAAAAAAACAACCGTTCTTTTGTATATTTATTTGTACCATCGTTGAAATGCAAGAGAAAGGCAATAATGTGTTATTCCAGCACAAGTGCAATTTAGATTTTGACCACTAGATGGCAGCAGTGTATGTGAAAAGTGTTTAGACTGATCCAATGAATCATTGCATTTCTGTTTTTAAAAAATGGTATCAAGACTGCCCAAATGTGACTAATTTGTTTATTAATAACTTCTCATGTTCCAAATTGTGCACTATCCTCAAATAATAGCAATGGTATTCTTTCACTGTTGTAACAGTTACTGTAAATTGGACAGTGCAGTTAGATTAACAAGAATGTAAGCTTTCTGCCAATATCAGATATGTCTATGCCCTGGGAAATGTTCTTGTTACTTACAACCTCATGCTAATCGCATTAGCTCCACCGTCCCGTGGATGGGGACACCGATCCCCGAAGAAGATCTATATCAATTCTGTTTGACAGTAAAGGAATATTCTCCTAACTTTAACACCAAAATATGCCAAAAAGGTTTTTAGCTAACATAGATCAACTGTTTGCCTAACTAACTTAAAACTGGATACTCAAACATTAGGGCAACATTAGGGGCAACATTACAAAAATGTTCTCTATCCCCAGAATTGTTACCTGGGTGCCTGCCTGCCTGCCTGCCTGCCTGCCTGCCTGCCTGCCTGCCTGCCTGCCTGCCAGAGCCCGGGGTCAAACAGCCCAAGGACACGTGTGGTGGCTGTGCTGTCCCCAGCAGGCATATGTTCCCAGCCTCGGCAGCCCTGTGTCTGAAAGTTAAAGGGTCGCTGGCGCTGCTGCATTTTAATCTCCTAAATGGGACATCTCTAAATGCTATTATCTTCCATCTGCTGGTCCCCTATACTCAGGGAGGCTGGCAGGCGCTTCCTCTCTCCCTCTCTCTCTGAAAGTCATGACATGACTGAATAGTATACAACCGGTGCCTCATGCCCCATATCAATTTCTCGTACCCAGACACACGCAGTACAGTACAGTATACAGCACACATTCTTAACGCTTGAATATATGATCCCATCTTTGTATGTGTCAAGGTTCTGCGGGAATTGCTAGATCAAAGAGGTGAATGCTAGAAGGTGGATAGGGCAATAGGTCTGTTGTTGTATCTAGAGATAACTAGCGCTCACGGTTTGAGTTTACCCTCACTCCTCAATCCTCACAGGTATAGACATGGATTGTTTTTTTGGAATTTTCTCACACATGAACACGCGCACGCACATGCACAAACACACACGCTGACTGTGCGGTAGATTCTGGTAGATTCTGCTCTGTCTGTCGTAGGGGCTTGTGAGCAATCTTCTCTTTGGATTCAGTGTGGATCTCATTCCAGGGGGTGGAATTAAACCTGACTATAGCCTAATCCCTGCGTAATTCCCTCTGTCCCATTTTATGGAGTTGGGTAGGGGTGAGGTGACTGCCCAGCAGTGAATCTGCAGAACTGCACACAAAGAGAGAGAGACCGAAATGACCCCTCCATTTACAATACCCAAATGCGGGACAATAGGATGATTTTGAGGGACATTCCTTTTTTTTGAGGTGAGGTGGCGGGGGGGATGGGCAGCTCCTCCAATTGCAACTGCCTATGCACAGACATATTGCCTCAATAATATGTTATATTGTTAATACAGTGGGGCAAAAAAGTATTCAGTCAGCCACCAAGTTCTCCCACTTAAAAAGATTAGAGAGGCCTGTAATTTTCATCATAGGTACACTTCAACTATGACAGAAAAAAAAAATCCAGAAAATCACATTGTAGGAGTTTTAATGAATTTATTTGCAAATTATGGTGGAAAATAAGTATTTGCTCAATAACAAAAGTGTATCTCAATACTTTATATACCCTTTGCTAGAGGAGATCTGCATGGAGGAATGGGCCAAAATACCAGCAACAGTGTGTGAAAACCTTGTGAAGACTTACAGAAAACGTTTGACCTCTGTCATTGCCAACATCGCCCGCCGCACGAAACGAGGACAGGTTGAGACAGGTTGGAATGTCTGACTCTTTTCCAAAATGAGTGGTGCTTGAATTTGTTGATCAAATGCGGGACATGATTGTTTGGTTGTCCCGCACAACCCAAAAAAGGGATCCAGGTCATTTATTAGTCAGTTGGTTTACAGGGAAATGATTCTATTGCCCATAAAACTGCCCCGGAGTCCTCATCAAGTTGTGTCTCGCTAAGCCCTGTTGAAACCGTTGCTATTGGAGTAGCACTAATCAGTTTAGCACACTGTAAATATGCAAATCATATTTGATGATTAATTGACCTCTCGGTTGTGCTGCCAAGCCTAGAGGCCCTGTACACGTTAAAAAAAAAACACAGCTCAAATGTCAACAATGGAATTTGGAAATAAGTTATTATTTTAGAATGTGAAATAGATTGCTTCTCATACTTACATTCATGTTCCTGAATATGACAAATTGATTTGCCGGAAACGGGGAGTTGCGAATCCACTAGACAATTTTTGCAAACACGCACTCCATTGTAATTGAAGTCCTGTGGCTCGAGGGGATGTTCCTTCTCCAGACCTAATTTGTTCTCTTAACAGCGTTGATTTTCATTCGGTCAATAAAACACAGCTAAATCATCATTTTTGGTTGTTGTTGCTCTGAGTGGAGAGAACAAACAGGAGTGACTATTCAATATTAAGCATTGGAAGTGCCAAGATGTTTCGGCGCGATAAGAGCGCTCGTAATGTTTGCTGGTGATGCCCTTAATGCGCTGTTACTCCCGTGGCAGGACTGGGAGAGCGTGCTATGCCACCGAAGCATGTTTCAACTGAAGTGGGAAAAATCCATTATGTTTCTGTATAACCAGTGAAATTGGCTCTGCTCTTTCGTGTTTCATGTCCATAGGATATTTTTCCTCCTCTCGTTTTTTTCTTCTTTCTTTCATGATGTCAAACTCTTCTCCTAGACTTTCAGCTTGAAGGCTCTGGCAGCCTTCTATCCTCTTTCCTCTCTTCCTCCCTTTTCTCTCGTTCCATCCATTCACTCTGCCAGCAGGAGGGCCACGATTTCATGAACTTGGTTCGATGCTCGACTCCAGGGGCACAACGATTGCTCCATGAAAACGTATGCCTCTATAGTTCCACTGAACCACTGAGGCATGCGTTTATTAAGTGCGGTTTATGAATTATATTCATCCACTCTCAACAATAGGTGAATGGCCTTTTTGGAGGATCAAAACTTTCTGGTCGACGAACAAAACTGTTTTTCGTAAATCCAGAGCCTGTATGGTTCATATCTTCTCGATCTCAATAATTAGAAGTAGATTACAAGAAGAGAAGTCTACTTTTGCATGTTTAAGTGATTTCCAGAAAGCTTTTGCTTTTGTAAATAGGGATGTTTTAGCCTATAGTTTGTTAAAGACAGGGGTTGATGGTGTCGTGTCTTAACACTTAGTACTTATTTATGTAATAAGAAAGACTCTGAATACAAGCAATTGAACTGGAGCTTCACATTTACTCAAACAGGTTAGTACCAGAATAACATAGAACAATACTGCGCATGACCAAGGGCGCTTCATCCTTAAAGGGGACATCAGTAATTAACAGAACATAACATTCCTTCTCTTATACAATCAGAGTTACTTTTACCAAACCACAACTGAAACATTTCCCAGAACTTGTTGTAGTTATTTTGCATCTTTTAATTTGAACTTGAATAGTTAGTTTTTGTTTGTTTGTTTATAAGTCCAGTCTGTCTGGTGGACGGTGCCTTCGTTCTGGGTAGCGCCTCGGATTGTCTGGAGGCTCCTGAACATCCTCAGTGTGTGCTTGTTCCATTATAGCGTCTGCTATAGCAGCACCTTCATCAACACGTTCCCTTCTTTCAGCCTGGGGTCTCTACTGCCCCACCGTCCTCTACAGTTCCTTGTGTGTCACTCTCGGGAGCTCTCTGTGCCTGTTCTCTCTCGATTGTTGTGCTGTTTTCCGTGGAATGCATTTGGTTAATGTGACGCCGCCACATTATGTCTGGGCTCACTTGAACCTGGTAAGTTCTGGGTCCCGTTTGTGTGTGTACGGTCCCTCTTGTCCATTTCCCTCCTCTTCTGTAGTCTCGCACCATCACTTCCTGTCCTGTTTGGAGATGGCGCTCCCGGCCACCGGAGAGCATCTTGGCTTGTTTGTTCAGCACTTCATTACGCCTGTTTGGCTTCATGATGTCCAGCTGTGTGCGGAGAGGCCTCCCGAACATCAGTGCGGCTGGGCTTTCATTTGTTGTGGCATGTGGGGTGTTTCGGTAGGAGGCCAGGAACTTGGCCAGTTTTGTTTGCAAAGTCCCTTCGTCTCGTTTTGCTGCACGGAGTCCTTGCTTTAGGGTTTGCACAAAGCGTTCTGCCAGCCCATTGGTGGCAGGGTGGTACGGAGCTGAAGTTGAGTGTTTGATTCCATTTACTGACATGAATCTTGTAAACTCGTCACTTACAAAAGCTTGCGCGTTGTCACTTACCAGCTGCAGTGGCAAACCGAAGCGTGCAAACGTTGTTCTGAGACACTCTATCGTCTGAGCTGAGGTGGAGGAGTCAGTGCAAAACACCTCTGGCCATTTGGAATGGGCATCAACTATAACCAGAAACATGTGCTTTTCAAAGGGACCAGCGTAGTCCACATGAATTCTCTGCCATGGCTCTGCGGGCCATTCCCATGGGTGGACTGGGACAGGAGCAGGCATGTGAAGGGTTTCCAAACATCCACTACAGTTCTTTGCCATATTTTCTATCTGTTGGTCCAGACCTGGCCACCAGAAGTGGCTCCTTGCGAGCAGCTTCATTTTGACAATTCCAACATGACCTTCATGTAGTTGCTGCAAGACTCGATGTTGGCATTTCTGGGGTATCATGACTCTCATTCCCCACATCAAACATCCTTGGTACGTTGTAATTTCGTTTCTCCGCTGGAAATACGGAGTCAGCTCCTTTCTGCCAGTAGCTGGCCATCCTGACATGGTGTAGGTGTACACTTTTGACAAGGTCACATCTTTCCTTGTCTCATGTTTGATAACTGTGCTTGTGACTGGTAGGGCCTCGAGCTGAGCGGTATGGAACATGTCCACTGCATCCACCCTCCTTTGCCTTTCTCTTGTACATGGCAGTCTGGATAATCCATCTGCATTTGTGTGGAGGGATGACGGCTTAAACTCAATGTCATACATATGACTGGCAAGGAACAGGGCGTATCGCTGTAACCTGGCTGCTGTCATTGCCGGAATGCCTTTCTTTGGACTGAAAATGGAAAGCAACGGCTGGTGATCTGTAACCAGTGTGAAACGCTTGCCATATAGGTATGCGTGGAATTTCTTGACGCCCCACACTAGTGCCAGTGCTTCTTTGTCGATTTGTGAGTAGTTTTTCTCTGCATCATTCAATGTTCGTGACGCAAATGCAACTGGCCTCTCTGACCCATCTTTCAGTGTGTGTGAAATGACTGCCCCTAATCCATAAGGGGACGCATCACAAGCCAACTTCACTGGCATTTCAGGGTCGTAATGCATCAGGACCTGTTCAGATGTTATGAGCCGTTTTGCCTCCAGAAATGCATTTTCACATTGCTCTGTCCACCGCCATGTCCTATTCTTTTCCAGGAGCTGATTTAGAGGCTGGAGTACTGCTGAAAGGTTTGGGAGGAATCTTCTGTAGTAATTGATCAGTCCCGTGAAAGATCTCACTTCTGTGATATTTTGTGGTCGTGGTGCCTGTACCACTGCCTCGATTTTGTCCTGTGTTTTGTGCAATCCATTACAGTCAATCTCATGTCCACAGAAGACAATCTTGTCTTTGAAGAACTCACACTTCTTTAAGTTTGCCTGTAGACCATACTCTTTCAGTCTTTTCAGGACCTCTTCCAGGTTAGCCAGGTGCTCTTTGTCGGTGCGTCCTGTTATGACCTAGGATAGGGTAAGTAAGGGTAAGTAATCCTTCTCACCCCCCTTCTCCCCCCCAACAAGATTTAGATGCAAGTGGCTGTTCCACTGGTTGTCATAGGTGTTTGCACCAATTTGTAAGTCGCTCTGGATAAGAGCGTCTGCTAAATGACTTAAATGTAAATGTAAATGTAATGTCATCCAGGATACACCGGGTTCCTGGGATTCCTTGCAAAATCTGTTCAATAGTTTGTTGCCAAATGGCTGGGGCTGATGCAATGCCAAACACCAGGCAGTTAACCTGTATAGACCTTTGTGTGTGTTTATTGTCAGGTACTGTTTGGAACTCTCTTCAACCGGTAGCTGCAGGTAAGCCTGTTTCAGATCGATTTTACTGAAGTGTTTCCCACCAGCTAGTGCAGCAAAGATGTCATCCAGGCGTGGTAGGGGGTATTGGTCCACATGCAACATTGGATTCACAGTTACCTTGAAGTCCCCACACATTCTAACAGACCCGTCTTTCTTCACAATAGGAACTATGGGTGTGGCCCATTCGCTTCTGTCCACTTTCGTCAGGATCCCTGTATCCTGCAAGCGATCGATTTCCGCTTCCACCTTTGGTCTCAGGGAGTATGGAACAGATCTGGCTTTGCAGAATTTTGGGGTTGCATCATCTCTTAGTACAAGTTTTGCTGTGAAGCCTTTTACTGTTCCCATCTGATCACTGAAAACTGTGTTGTATTTATTCCTCAAGTGTTCCAGTGTTTGGTCTGTACCTTTCTCTTTGGACTGGAACGTGTGGAGCATTTTCAAGTCACACCAATTCAGCTTTATTTTTGAAAGCCATTCCCTGCCAAATAATGGAGGGCCAGTTCCAGGCACCACATACAGCTGTAACTGCTGTGTTTGCCCCCCATAATGCACTCTGACCTGCAACGCCCCCATTGGGCTCAATCTCTCTCCTGAGTATGTCTTCAGCAACACATTTGTGTTCTTCAGCTTGATAGCCTTAAAGTGCTCATTGTAGACAGTAGTGGAAATTATAGACACTGCAGATCCTGTGGTCCCATGGTCCTTCTGTAGCTCAGTTGGTAGAGCATGGCACTTGTAACGCCAGGGTAGTGGGTTCGATCCCCGGGACCACCCATACGTAGAATGTATGCACACATGACTGTAAGTCGCTTTGGATAAAAGCGTCTGCTAAATGGCATATATTATTATTATCCTGTGTCCAGCTCCATTTTGAGGGGTTTGCCTTCGATATCTGGTGTCACCCATATTATGCTACTGCTGGGAGAAGTCACTGTGTTTAACTCCATTGTACCAATTAATCGTTCATCTGAATCACTGCCACTGTTCTCTGCTAGTGCATTCACAGACCCTTTCATTTTCTCAGTTTTCCTGTTGTGACTGAACTTGGCTTTGCATGCTCTTTGAATGTGCCCCCTTCTACTGCATTTGTGACAAATTTCGTCTTTGAAACGGCAGTCCTCTGTTCTGTGACCATCTCTGTCACACCTGTTGCATTTTTCGGCCACACGGGGGCGTTGTCGACTGCGTGAAAACTTGTGCAGGGAAATTTGTGACAGGTCAGTACTTCTTTTACTTTGCAACTCAAAAGTATCTTTAGTCGCGATTTCCATAGCCACAGCAATTTCAACAGCCTTTGCAAACGTGAGCTCTGATTCTGTGAGCAAACGTTTTTGAATGTGTTCATGTTTCAGTCCACAAACAAATCTATCCCTTAATGTGTCATTTAGGTTCTCTCCAAACTGGCAATGTTCAGACAGTTTCATCAACTCTGCTACATATGTACTGACACCCTCCCACTCATTCTGATCTCTCTTGTGGAAACGAAAACGTTCCGCGATGAGAAGTGGTTTAGGTGATTTAGGTGATTTTGCAATATCTCCACAATCTCTGTGAATGTTTTATCTGAGGCCTTCAGAGGGGCAGTCAGATCTCTTAGCAAACTGTACGTTTTTGGGCCAATTAAACAACAACGCTGGCACTCTCTTGTTATCAGCAATGTCGTTTGCAATGAAGTACTGTTTCAGTCGTTCAATGTAAGTTGCCCAGTTTTCTTGCGTGTCATCAAACACATCTATTTTCCCGATGCTAGCCATTCTCTTTACCTCCGGCTCCACGGGTCTTTGATCTGCTGCCTCGTTCTCGTCAGCTCTCCCTCGTCCTCACTGCTTGCTAGCTGTTGTGCTAAAGGGTCAAAATCTTCCTCTCTTCCTACGAACTCCATCTGTATTCGTTATGCACACTGCAGGTAATCATCCTCGTCGCCATTGTAGTGTCTTAACACTTAGTACTTATTTATGTAATAAGAAAGACTCTGAATACAAGCAATTGAACTGGAGCTTCACATTTACTCAAACAGGTTAGTACCAGAATAACATAGAACAATACTGCGCATGACCAAGGGCGCTTCATCCTTAAAGGGGACATCAGTAATTAACAGAACATAACAGATGGGAAATGTTATCATGCAATCCAGTCTCTTTACAAAATACCAATTGCTTGCGTGCGTGCTGTAGTGGAGCAGGTTGAGAGCTTCAAGTTCCTTGGTGTCCACCTCACCAGCAAACTAGAATGGTCCAAAAACACCAAGACAGTCGTGAAGAGGGCACGACAAAACCTATTCCCCCTCAGGAAACTGAAAAGATTTGGCATGGGTCCTCAGATCCTCAAAAGGTTCTACAGCTGCAACATCGAGAGCACCCTGACTGGTTGCATCACTGCCTGGTACGGCAACTGCTCGGCCTCTGACTTCAAGGCACTACAGAGGGTAGTGCGTACGGCCCCGTACATCACTGGGGCTAAGCTACCTGCCATCCAGTACCTCTACACTAGGCGGTGTCCGAGGAAGGCCCTACAAATTGTCAAGGACCCCAGCTACCCCAGTCATAGACTGTTCTCTCTGCTACCGCATGCCACGTCTAGGAACAAAAGGCTTCTCAACAGCTTTAACTCCCAAGCCATTAGACTCCTGAACAGGTAATCAAATGGCTACCCAGACTATTTGCATTGTGCCTCCCCCCACCCCCACCAACTCCCTCTTTTATGTTGCTGCTACTCTCTGTTTATCATCTATGCAAAGTCACTTTAACTATACATTCATGTACATATTACCTCAATTAGCCCGACTAACTGGTGCCC